>NC_142372.1:1060638-1221193 GCF_059441005.1 Hippichthys cyanospilos
GCCTACATAACCATGCCATAATGAAAAAAAAGGAATTCGTGCAAATGCATAAATATCGTGAAGGCATTAAGGTAGTTGCTAAACATTCGAGTTCAACATACCTTGGGGATTCTTGCAAACGGCGCCCAATCTTTGACGGTGTCTCTCATTGTCCTCTTTTGTAGCACAAAGTACCTCCTCGTATTCTTCTTTCATACTTGTACACATTCTCACGCGATGATCACAGCACATTGTACTTTGAGATTCGAGATTTCTGCTTATCGTTGCGTTGCTGTCAAACCTCTCTCTTTGTTCACGGTTAAGAAGCTAAACTAAGCTAAGCTAAGCTATGCTAAGATAAGCTAGGCTAAACAAGCTCCAAAAGCCCCGAAGTGCAAAAAACGATTTCATCCAAAAACGAAATCTTAAGTAATGGCGATTAAGTCCAGTAATGACGCACTGAGTCGAGGCTTGAGTATATTCAAAATTAATTCAGAAAAAAAAACAATCTTCAGCGGAGCCATCGGCGAGCCTTCTGTAGGTACGCTCCCATGACGTCACAATCGACGATTCCATGTGTCGCCCTCATTGGTTGCTTTATTTGTCTTCTGTCGATTAATTACACTAGAGCACTTTATTTCAAGACATTCTCTTTTAATAAATAGCTATGTACGATCAAATAATACTTGACACGTCACACCTGATTTTGTGATGCTCACTAATGTCATTGTCACCATCCTTCATTTATTCCCAGTTATTCATAGTTTAGTTCAAAAATCCTTGTTATAGATGGAAAAAAAAAAAAAAAAAAACATTAAAAATGTAAACCGAAAGACAAACTTCCTGATGTGGCAAGCTTACAGTTTGGAATGTTTCTTTTTTTTTTTTGCTTTTACTAACGCAATAGTCTACTTAGCCATTTCCTGTAGTAAAAATTACATTTGCTATACTTGATTTGATGACTATTTTTCATTGCCAAGTTACAAACACATTCGCCACTTTCTGTCAACTGAAAATGACATCACATATGCTGAAGGCTCAGATAACAAACAATCACAGATCTGGTTGCGAATATCACATGACCAACAGCTGAGCCATGATTGGTCATCATGCGAGCCTTGAGCACAGGTGGAAAAATTGTTTTTGAAGATATTCGTATTGAAAATAATGACAGCCAAATATGAACTTTTTACGGCTGAAATAGCTCAACCGAGGCAAAAGACGTACTCGTGCTCATCACATACTGTGGGTAGCATCCGTCTGAAGTGTCAGAAGTGAATTATGATATTACCACTCATATTAATATTGTAGTAACAGTATTTTCAAATTATAGTCACGTGCACGCAATTGCGTAAATATTATCCAGTAAAGGCCACGATCACTGTTTGACCAAGCACATTGTCAAGATGATATTTATGAAGCAATATTTGCTATATACTGTGACTGTAAACATTCTCACCCGCATCAGTTACAAAGAAACTCTGCAGGTGTAGGCGCACAATGAGCAGGTAGGAGGCTTCTCACCAGTGTATGTTTGTGTTTTCCGAGTGAATCTTTTGCCACAAACTGAGCAGTCAAATCGTTTCCCTCCACTGGACGCTCGTGTGTATGCGTGTTCAAATATGCCTTCCGAGCAAATCTTTTACCACAAAGTGGACAGGCAAAGGGTTTCTCCCCAGTGTGCGTTCTTGTGTGGCTTAATAAACTTGTCTTTAAAGCAAAGCGTTTACCACACACTGAGCAAACAAATGGTTTCTCTCCAGTATGTGTTTTCATGTGACTTGTCAAATTTGACTTTTGAGTTAATTTAAGACCGCACACTAAGCAGGAAAAGGGTTTCTCCCCCGTGTGAGTTCTTGTGTGCCTTTTTAGGTTTTCTTTTTCAGAGAACCTTTGGTCACAAATTGTGCAGGCAAACGTTTTCTCACCACTGTGTGTTCTCAAGTGTCTATTTAAATGTCCCTTTGTAGAGAATCTCTTGTTGCAAGCTGAGCAGGAAAAAGGTTTCTCTCCAGTGTGTGTTCTTGTGTGCCTTTTTAAGACTCCCTTCACAGAGAAACTTTTGCCGCATACTGAACAAGCAAAAGGTCTCTCTCCAGTGTGTGTCATGACGTGCACTTTCAAAGTGTACTTGGTGCCAAACGTCTTGTCACACTGAGGACACGTCAGTTGTTTTTTGTCAGCGTGGGCTGTCGTATCCGCTTTGGACTGCTCATCATCATCATGCGGATTTGAAGAGTGTGATGTTGCGCTGTCGCTATCTGAAAGGCCAACTGAGAGGTCTGCTTGTGATCCTCCATCGCCCTCTTCTTCATCCCCTTCGATCTTCACAATGACACAAGGCGATGGCGACATGTCAGCCTCCTTCTCTTCCTCTTTAATGTGAGCGGACTTCAGCTCCTCTTCCCGTTTGAGGAGAAGAAGCTCTGGCTCCTCTTCCTCTTTGATGCAGAGGCGCACTTCTTCTTCTTTGATGTGAGACGTCACTGCTTCCTGCGACTCGGGTTGATGGCTTTCTTCACTGAAGTCTGCAGAACAAGCAGCGTTTGGTCGAGTTTAGATTTGTTAGTCAAGTCTCATGTGGTGGCTTTGTGTACTGGTTTTTACTCATCTTTATCATAATGTAAAATCATGACGTTTGAGATTTATAATGTTTCTTTTAAAAAATACTTGAGATTTATAGTTTCCCATGCACTTGTTCTGAACAACTCACGTGAGTATCATGTATTTATTTCAATACTATATGGCTTTATAATGTGATGGCACATGGGTTTTAATGCATTATACCTATCTAACGCACGTAATAGCGTGATCAATAAAACTTAATACCAGATACCTGACATTCGGTAAACAAACCTGTTTCGTTTCCCGCATCTCGATGCTCAATGAAAACAGCGACTAGTTGCTGATGTTGTCGATCGTCTTTAGTTTTCCAGAGCCGCCACACATCGTCCGCTTTTGTGCTTGTGCACATTTTCCCACCATAAAAACAGCAGTACACTCACACTTGATCTCTACTCGAGTTACGAACAAAGACGTCTTCCGTTTGTTAGCAACTAGCAAGTTAATCGAGCTTCATCGCACGAACTTCTGCGAACACAAATATTTGATGAACGATATTTTAATCCTATTACGCTGTGTTGGACGTACTGTGTTAAAGTTGCGGTTCGTCCAATCGGCACATATTCGGGAGAAACCACTGGGTAAATCAAGAGTGTTTTCGTTAAATGCGGAAATTGACTTTCAATGGAGGTAGTACGGCAACTCCACTCGGACAAACTTTTCCTAAGGCATGTAAGCGTTTTTGTAAACTCATTAACAAGAATGCTCACAAGACGATCGGAGGCAAGGCCTCATATTTCAGTGCTTAGTGCTCGTCTCGGAGGCCCACTTGTTGGGTAACCTAGAGTAGTGTTTTTCAACTTTTTTTGACCCAAGGCATGATTATTTTCTTTGGAAATTTTCGAGGTACATCAGCAGCCGAAATGTGTCAACTATGAAACTCTGTAGACCACATGACTAATAATAAGTCATTCTAATCGAAGTAGTTTTACCAAAAGGAATCTAATAAACATCGTTGTAAGATCCCTCAAAATCTCGTCTCAAAGAACAGGGCTGTAGGGTAAAATTCTCTGTGGAAACTATGATTGATTAAATGGATTGATTGATTGATTGATTGACTGATTGAAAACAGAGTTCAGCTAATTCACACATTTACACAATTCACACAAGGCAGCTTTATTCTTATAGCACATTTCATATACAAGATCAGTTAAAATTGAAACAAAAAATCTCAAGGTGTTTACAAACAAAAGAGGTGAAGAAATTTAAAAGCGGAGTACATAAATAAAAGGGGCTTACTAAAATGCAGCTTTATTTATTTATTTACACCGTTAGTTAAAAGCAATCACAAGCAGAAATATAGGGAAAAAATATTTATAATGAATCTTACATGTATGAGAGTACTTTGTCTTTTTTCTAGTGTTCCTGTACATCAAGTCCAGTATTACACTAATCCTGAAGGAAATTGATTTGAAATTGCATTATGTAAAAAAATAAATAAATATACAATTGCAATTTCTTCTTTTTTTTGTTTGTTCAACCCTAGTTGGAAGGGAATGTTTTCAGATAGGTTTTCCCGCAGTAAGCATTCTTGCGTCTCTCATAACATGAAATTGATCATGAACTCAGGTTCTCACCAGCATGTGTTGCTACATGTCGTTCTAAACTTCTCTTTGTAGACAGACTTTTCTTACAAACTGAGCAGGAAAAAGGTTTCACCGCCGTGTGTGTTTTAGCGTGCTCTTTTAATGTTCCTTTTCTGGAAAATCTTTTACCGCAATCCGGGCAGGCAAAAGGTTTTTCTTCTGCGTGCGTTTTCAGGTGGGATGTTAAACGCCCCTTTGTACAGAAATTTTTCTCACAAACCGAGCAGGCAAAAGATTTCTCACCAGTGTGGTCTTTCAAGTGAGCTGTTAAATTAGCCTTTGAAGATAAAGACTTCTTACAAACTGGGCAGGCAAAAGTCTTTTCTCCAGTGTGTCTTCTCAGGTGAGCTTTTAAACAACGCTTTGTCGGGAAACATTTGTCACAAACGGAGCAGGTAAAAGGCTTTTCACCAGCGTGTGTTAGCGTGTGGCTTCCGAGCTCTTCTTTGCAAGTAAAACTTTTCTCACAAACTGAGCAGGCTAAAGGCTTTTCAGCAGTGTGTGTTTTTGTGTGCCTTTTGACATCGCATTTTCGAATAAAGCGTTTCCCACAAACTGAGCAGGCAAAAGGCTTTTCTCCAGTGTGCGTACTCGTGTGCACTTTTAAGCAATCTTTCACGCGAAACCTTTTGCCGCAAACCGAGCAGGCGAAGGGTTTCTCTCCGGTGTGTATTTTGAAGTGATCTGTTAACTGCCCTTTTGTACAGAAACATTTCTTACAAAACGAGCAGGCGAAAGGCTTTTCTCCGGTGTGTGTTCTCACGTGAGCATTGAAACTCCATTTTTTAGAGAACTGTTTCTCACAGAACGGGCATTCAAAAGTTTTTTCTCCACTGTGCATTCTTATGTGTACTTCCAAGGTTGATATTTTAAAGAAAACCTGGCCACACTCACAACATTTGGCGTGTGTGTAGTCAGAGTGATATGTCTTACCACCTTCGGAGTGTTCTTTTTTATTGTCGTCGTCAGGAGTCTGTGACGTGGCGTTGTCGCCATCTGAAAGCAGAGGCAAAAGACCCTCGGACTGGGATTCTTTACAGTGGTCTGCATCTTCTTCCCCTTTCATAGTGACGCGAGTCAGTGGAAACATGATTTGTTCCTCCCGCTCTTCTTTTAGGTGACAATTCTCTGGTTCCTGCTCCTTTTTAATGTGGATGGACTCTGGCTCCTCCTCCTGTTTAATCTGGGTTGACTCTGTTTCCTCTTTGATTTGCGAGGACTTTGGCTCCTCCTCCTGTTCAATTTGGACAAAGGCCAGCTCCTCCTTTTTAATTTGGACCCACTCTGGCTCTTCCTCATATTTAATTTGGGGGAACTCTGGCCCCTCCTCTTTACTTTGTGGGGACTTTGGCCCATGCTGCTCAGGACCACAATCTTCTTTGAGGTCTGCAGGAGACAAGGAAAGAATGCTCATTCACATCTCATGTTGTGACCTCGACTTTGTGTTTTATTTACTTGTAATCACGACAGGCCTCATCAAGCTGTACATTGTAATTTTTTGACACTGTTTTCTCACCGCAATGCTTTATTGACACATTCTCTCACTAAATTGTAATTGCCTCATCCACATGCTTAACAAGCCGCAAGTTTTTCCCTGGGTATATTTGTCAGTCGATTCATACCCCTTTGCTTACTAGGTGACAGCGGTACTGACGAATTGCCTACCTCGGCAAATGATCAACATTTACGATTTTGAGATTTCCCCAAATGCCCTTCTTGAGATCTCTAGTTTTCTTTATGAGCAGCCTAAAATGAAAATTGTAGTCAAAACGAATGGAAATAAGTGATTAGGAAACAATGTAGTTGTAGTTAACATGCTGGCGCAACTTGCTTCAGTATTTGCTCCTTGCAGCTAGCCGCCTCGGTAAACTCCCTGACTTGGGTCTACAAACAACCGGCGACTCTTCGCCTCCTAATTTCATTTAAAAAAAAATCATTTATACACACGCACGTCATTTCAAGACAAAGCTTACAGCAGTCGAATATGCCAAGTAAGACAATACTTCAGTGCCTGCACCTCACTACGAATTGAAATGATTAACATATTATAATAGGATCAATGACTATAAATCTCTATCACGGCCATCCAGCAAAGCATTTGAATCATGCAAGGACACGGCAACCCAAACACCTCCGGTTCACTTACTTTTATCCACATTTTGTGCTGGTATAACCTCGTCAACGCGATGGCTGTTTGAACAGGATTTATCCTGCAATAAAAAGCTCCCACACATAGCCATCCTTTGCTCGAACTTGATGAGCCTCAGCTACAGCTCGCTCCTTTTGTCTTTTAGCTGCTGCTGGGCGTGGGACCGGCGGACCTTCAGTTGTCCTTCACCTGCACAATAAATGTGAGAACGGACTAGAGACTCTGCTCATGAATTTGTAATGAAACCTACAAAAACACTTATTCTAAAATAAAAATACTCGTATATACCCACAAATACTCATATATCCAATGTTTATACACGGTAAGATTCCATCATTTTTATGCGCAATTTCAAGTGGACAGCGACTACTGCAAAACGAAAATAAAGTGCCGATTCAAATTCCATCTCAGATTTGACCAAAATTGTGAATGTTCTACAGTTCAAGTTAAAGAAAACGATATAAATGTGACAACGATTGGGGTAGTCAAGTAACAATTACGAATGCAGCAAACAATGATGCTCTGTAAACTCGAGGTTCCAATTTGAAGACTTGACATCGTCACTCATTCTCTTTTGTTCTTGTTTATACTGTTGTCTTTCTTGCACACGTTTTCATGTCACTATCGCAACACTTTGCATTCGAGCGATGTGTTGCTATCATGCGTGTCCATATTAGCAGCTAGCCAGTTAAGTTAGCCAGAGTAGCGTCGACGTGCACCATCAAAAGTCTAAGTCTTTAAATATTTAATTTATGATGTTCTATCACAACTAAATACAAATGAACATACTGCGTCGAGGCTTTAGTACGCTCAGCATGAATTCAGGATCGTACCACAGTAGCGCGCATGCGCAAATCATCGGCCATTAACGTGTCTAAACTACGGCAATCACACCGTGACAAAAGGCCTGAGCAAAATGCGGCGATCTTGGGCAAGAACGTTTTTTTTCGGGTGGCTTTATTGAATATTGAAAAGAAATCGTCCACACATTTACGTTCAGGAAACGTCATTTTATTCATACGGCACATTACTCTTCTAATATTCTTGGTATGGTTAAAAGTACATTTAAATACATAAAAAATCAATCGCTGCTAAATCATTTTAGAAATGAAAGGAAGCTTTTTCAAAATATGAAAAGTATTTTGAATAATGCATTACATGCATACATACAGGTAGCTATCGTAATCTCTTGAGACCTGGAGTACTGTAATATGTTCTGGTCTTGTGCTCAGATCCCAAGCTGCTGGTGTTTTTATTTTTTATCTATTTATTGTTGGAGGAGGCCAGTCAGAAAACATTTATACTGTACTAACACTCAATTCTCTGGAGATAAAAGCAGAGTTTATCAGTCTTTAGTAAAAATTATTGGGGGTGGGTAATTACATATAATCTTAGAAGTACTGTAGTACAAAGAATAAGTAGGTTAGTACAAACTGTAAGAGAATTTTTAGTTTTGTATTTTTACATTAATGGTAACATTAATATATATATATATATATATATATATATATATATATATATATATATATATATATATATATATATATATATATATATATAATTATATTTTAATTGTCTTAACTTTAAATTTAAAAAATGCTTAAAAAGAAGGTTGCGTCCACACATCTTTCATAGGTTTCATGTTTTGATGGTGATATTACTTTTTCATGTTTGTAGTGCTCCTGTAATTGATGAATATCGAAGATAATCCAAAATTTGATTGGAATTGCAATATCCGCCCCCCCCACACACACACACACACATTTCGTTCATCCATACCTTGAAAAAAAAATCCTGAAGTGAATATTCTTGAGCGTCTTCCTTAATCTTTTCTAGAAAGTGTTTTCCCATCATCTGAGAATGAAACTGGATTCTCACCAGTATGTGTTACTGCATGTCGTTCTAAACTTCTTTTTGTAGACAGACTTTTCTTACAAACTGAGCAGGCGTAAGGTTTAACTGTGGTGTGTGTTTTTGTGTGCTCTTTTAATGCTCCTTTTCTAGAAAAGCTTTTACCGCAATCTGAACAGGCGAAAGGTTTTTCTCCAGTGTGTGTTTTCAGGTGAGATGTTAAACGCCCCTTTGTGGAGAATTTTTTCTCACAGACTGAGCAGGCAAAAGGTTTCTCACCAGCATGGTCTTTCAAGTGAGCTCTTAAATTCGCCTTTGAAGATAAACATTTCTCACAAACTGGGCAGGCATAAGTCTTTTCTCCAGTGTGTCTTCTCAGGTGAGCTTTTAAACAACGCTTTGTAGAGAAACATTTTTCACAAACTGAGCAAGCAAAAGGTTTTTCACCAGTGTGTGTTATTGTGTGCCTTCGGAGGTCTCCTTTTCTAATAAATCCTTTCTTGCAAACTGAGCAGGCAAAAGGTTTTTCAACAGTGTGTGTTATTGTGTGCCTTTTGAGATCTCCTTTTCTAGAAAATCCTTTCTCGCAGACTGAGCAGGCAAAAGGTTTTTCTTCAGAATGTGTTCTTGTGTGCACTTTCAAATAATCTTTTTTATGAAAGCTTTTGCCACAAACTGAGCAAGCAAATGGTCTTTCTCCAGTGTGTATCTTCATGTGATCTGTTAAATGCCCCTTTGTAGAGAAACATTTCTCACAAAATGAGCAGGGAAAAGGCTTTTCTCCAGTGTGTGTTCTCAGATGAGTTGTTAAATGCCATTTCCTGGAGAAACGTTTGTCACAGAATGAACAGGCAAAAGCTTTTTCCTCAGTGTGTGTTTTTAAGTGTTCTTCCAAAGTTGAGATTTTGAAAAAAACTTTGCCACACTGACAACATTTTGCATGTGTGAAGTCAGACCGATATGTCTTATCACCTTTCGAGTGCTCTTCGTCATCAGAAGAGTGTGACGGGTCGTCACTGTCTGAGAGCAGAGGCAAAAGACCCTCTGATTTGGATCCTTCACAATGATCTCCATCGCATTCTTCACTTTTCAAACTGGCACTAGTCAACGGAAACTTGATTTGCTCCTCCTGCTCTTCTTTTATGCAAGGATGTTCTGGCTCCTGCTCCTTTTTGATGTGGATGGATTCTGGCACCTCCTCCTGTTTGATTTGGGTTGACTCTGTTTCCTCTTTATTTTGGGAGGACCCTGGTTCCTCCTCCTGTTTAACTTGGGCGGACTTTGGCTCCTCCTGTTCAATTTGGATGGACTCTAGGTCCTCCTTTTTGATTTGGTCGAATTCCGGCACATCCTCTTTTTTAATTTGGGGGGACTCTGGCTCTTCTTCTGCTTTTTTTTGTAGATACTTTGGCTCTTGCTGCCCACAATCTTCGCTGAGGTCTGCAGGACACAAGGAAACAAAAGTCAAGTTTTCCTCAGTCACCTCTCATGTTGTGACCTTGACATTTTGTTTGTGAGTGTGCCCTGTGATTGGCTGGCAACCATTTCAGAGGCCCAAAGACAGTTTGGACAGGTTCCAGCCTGCCGCCAACACTTGTGAGGCTAACGGGTTAAACTAATGGATGGATTGATAGATCCCGTTCATTTATCTTATGGGTTTTAGCAGTTTGACTTTGTCCCTTACTTTTATCGACATTATGTGGTGGTATATCCTCGTCGACGTGATGGCTGTTTGAACAGGATTCATCCCGCAATAAGTGGCTCCCACACACAGCCATCCGTTGTTCAGATGCAGCTGAGGCGCTGATAGCTGAGCACTTCATTTGTCTTAGCTGCTGCTATATGCCGAATATGCAGACTTGGAACCTCCTGCTGGCCTTCTGGAGGGAGACAGCAGTTGCAGTGGGCATCAACCTGCAGAACGTGAGGCAGAGTAACATCCTTAGCTCACGAATTCGTCGCAAAACCTATAAAAAATACTATCGTATATCCAGTGTTCAATCCAGAGAGAATACATGGCTAAGGTGGGTAAATTTGGTATATTTGGTAAGTGAGAGTCAGCTAAGGATTAATCGTTATTTCTTGGCTTATTTATACAGTTATTAGTAGGAATAGAACAGTAGTGTCGTGCTCGTGAAGGTTCCAGTTTGAAAGGTCTACTTTGTCACTCGTTGTCCTCTTTTTTGCACAGTGTTCCTGTCTGTACTGGTGTCTTTTTTGCACACATTTCACGCCGCCGTCTCACGTCACAGCACTCGATTTCTTCTTAGCGATACGCGTTGCTAACGTTGCTAAATTAGCCCGAGGAGCGTCAAAGTGCGCCACTCACAAGTCTGCCCGCACACAATACTTAATTTGCGCTGTTCTGTTGCAATTGGAATAAAAAAAATTACGTACTCTGTCGAGGTTTTTGTACGTTCAGCACCAATTCAAGAAGAAAACATTGGCGACTACAGCAACAGTGCGCATGTGCGGCCCGTCGGCCATTTTGATAGTAAGTTGCTGCAAGTACACTATGATGACAAAATGTTTGTTTAGCCAAGTAAATTGCTGCACAAAAAGAGCCACATCGTCTTGGTGGAAATTTGTAAGTGCTTGCTGGAAGTGGCGATACTTCATAAGCAGTTATTATGAAAACATTTATAAAAGGGGGAAAAAACATTTCTGCGAGCCATTATACAAAGCACCACTTATATACAAACATTACAAAGATGCCAGGAAACTGATGAACAACAACACGGGGTGCAACGAATTGACTTCTTTATGTTTTCACAAAATTGTACTTTCGCAAATATTTTGACATAATACTCTCAAGTTTATCTGCTACGTGCAAATCATTATTCTCTTTGTATTTTTTTTATCATGACCCCATTTGCAACCCCGAACGTTGCCGTGAAATGACAAACAGCAGCGGCAGCAGGTCGAATTGAATTGCAACACCCCCCCAGGGAACGAAAAAAAAGGCAGCTCGTTCGACTGGGGTATCATGCAGCGGAAGTGACGGAAGAGCGACCGCTACTTACTCTTGGTATGCAAAAAGACGAGTTCCTTGTACCTCGTTGGTGTCGGCATTAGTTTTTCGGCGAATCGTCATAAAATAATCATCACTTTACAGAATGTCGAGTATCCGCTGCGCCGTTAATTGTTTTACGAACAACACAAATAGGCAGAGAAAAGGCCGAATTAGAAACAACCATTGCCGGCCGGTGTAACGGTAGCCTGCTCTTTCTCAAGTTCTTCGTCTTCATTGCTCCTTCCTTGAGGTTTGTACGTCTTCTTGTTATCTATTGCCGAAAAGGGAAGAATAGCATCCAACTGCATGTAAATTAAACGTTGTACGTTCCGCCACTCTGTGGCCCGACTGGCTAGCTAGCTAGCGTAGCTTGTCCTAATATGCTTATTTTAACACGAGAAATGACCTCGTGGTTGACACGCGCTCGCATGGTTAGTGCTAATGCTAAACCGCGTGGAAGTTTCTCCCGGACATCTCCGATGTTCTTCGTGTGATGTTTCAGTGTTGTTTGAATGGTTTCCTCACACAAACTCTCCAGTTGCACGTTATGAATGTACTTTTTTATGATGATCTTTTTTCTTCTTCAGTGGCCACATGCCGTTTGCACACGTGGGCATTTCTGAAGGTAGATGACTTCTGATGTTGCATTTGCTTGTAAGTATCAATTATTAGTCAAATTAGGGGTGTCAAAAATACGATCCTTGGGCCAAATCTGTTTAGTATAGTTATGAGCTGATTTATTTTTTTAAATAAATGGAAAAAGTTTAAATGTGTTATGATTAATAGCGATGTACTATATTGGACAGGATTAAAAAAAAATAATACATTTGAAGTTTTAAAGTCATATTAGGTTATACCATGAATTTATTGGCCCGGCGCACTTGGGAATAGCTCCATGCAGTCCGCAAGCTTAAACGAGTTTGACACCCCTGATTAAATCCCCGAACATGACCAAACCTAAACATACTATGCATATATAGTAGTATTTTTGTAAGTGGAACTATGTGGTGCCAGATGGATCTGAGCTGCATCTTTGACAGCCTGGCCTCTCTTGACATGAGAGATTCTGGGTTCTATGATTTTAGATGCGACAATAAAACGTCCCCGCGCTTTCTGCACACCTGTTACGTGGTGTATCAGATTGAAGAGGGGAAAATAATTCCAGATAGTGTGGAAAATGTGATTATCGAACTCATAATCAAATTGCCTTCATCCCAGATTTGTCTTTTTGTTTTTAAGGGAGAAAGCTGATCTACAGTTCCATCTGCTGGCCGTGGTGAAAGCCAGCGTCACAAAACAGACTGAGCCTGCCTGTCATGTTGGTTTGAGGGAAAAACATGTTTTTTGAAAGCGTTGAGGCATTTCTATTTCACCTTGCCAGAGCAAAACCTGATAAATGCGAAAACATTCCCACCTGGCGGCTAAAATAAGTCAGTAACCCAAAGGCAAAAAAAAGTGTAAAACATGCCCGTAGAAGCGATAAGATAGATGATAGTTCAAATTCAGAAATTTAAGTTGGAAGGAAAAGCTTTGATTACATTTTTAACTTGGATGAGTAAAATTGCACAAAGAGGATCCTGCACAGCAGTGTCAACGTTTTCCCTCACATCAACACGACAGCGACCCGTCTGCGTTGAGCTGAACCAGCTGGATCATTCCCACCAGGTCAGTGGCGGTGGTGTTCTCGGGCGGGGCGCCGCTTACCGCATCCACTGATAGACCTGAAGCAAGCTGCATTGGCTTCTAGGTTTGCAAAGAGATGCCAAACTAAATTTTCCTCTCGCTTTCTGACTGCTACGCTTACTTGGCAGCCCAGTTTGAATTGGGGAATACATCTTAAGCGGTTTCTTTCTCTGCTTTTGAAACAGTTGCGCTACCTGGAATGTCATTGGTGTGTTTTGCCCATAGCTTACTTTGTTGACGCCGCTTGCAAGTCGAGCGATTGAGATCGTTTGAAATATTTCAGTTGGGGCAGAATCGCAAATTGGACACCTGGGGTTTGCTTTTTTTTTTTTAGCTTGTGCTGCAAGGTTGATAAGTTATTCATATTTTGCTTTCTTTCAGGAGGAACTCTGAGGACAAAATTGATGCTAACTGGCAAAGCCAAAGCTGCTACCTTGCTGAAGAAGCCGATGTCTTATTTTCTCAATTGCTGCGTCTAGGCAACCCAAGAATCGAAAAAACGAGAGCGCTGTTTGGTTAGGGAAGGATGTGAGTGTTTGAAATTGTAATTTAACTAGGCCCCGTATATGTATAACATACTGCAATAAATTCAAATTATTTTGTATTTGGTGTCTTACACTGTCCAAATGCATTGGTGTTTGTGTTTGTGTCAGTTACGGCTGCCGCCATTTGCGAGCTCATCTGGTTTGGTAACAAAAAGTTCAAGAGAATCCCTTCCTTGTCAGTTTGTGGGTCCTTTTTTGTTATGAAGTAGCACTTGAAGTCTTTACTGCAAGAAGTGGTTATTTCATGTAAGACTCCTGAAAGCTTTTTCATTGAAGTTGTCGGCTCGTAAGCCTTCTCTTGACCAGGCCTTTTCCCTTTCCCAAAGAGTTTCTTACTCATTTAACTTATTTGCGAGAGAAACATTGGCGCACAAGTGACCGAAACAAATACAAGAAAATCTGTCCGGTTTTCAAAATAAAATAGCTTTCAGATTTAGAAAAGACATAAAACGGAAATAATTATTTCGAGCGCGGCCCAGTACCCGTTGATCCACAAACTGGTGGTTGGGGACTTCTGATGTATGACATGAACGGTCTTATTTTGACGTTCCTCCCGGAAACATAATTGGATCATCTTTTGCAAAATGCTTGTTTTGGTTGTTTCTCAGTTTCAAAAGTAAATGCTCATGAACAAATCTGCAACGACAAACACCGGGTAAATCCCTGATGCACAAATATTCATGATATTTTATGCATGTGCTTGTAGTGCTTATTGCCGAAATTAAAGTAAAATACCCCCAGGAAAGATGAGAAGCATAATGCTAGATTACTATTATGAAGAACATTTTAACATTTAAGTGAAATAAAATTAAAAGCATATTTATTGCAGTTGGTTTAAAGTAAAAAAAAAAAATGCTAATAAAAATGCACACAAAAAACTATACTGTGGAGGCCTGTGTCTCCAAGCCTCAATAAATATGCAATTAAAGCTTGCCCCCCCCAACAAGAAGTAATTCTACATTTCCATAGTTTGTCACAAGCAAACCTCAAGCGTTTGCTAAGCGACGCCTCGCGGAATGTCCAAAGGTGAACTCATCCTACTCATCGGTTTTTTCCTCGCCTTGATAATGTCGATACTCAGGCTTGAGCTCCCAAGTGTTCTTATGCGTACCCTTCACGTTGTAGATACCGATGTCACGCAGGATTTCCTTCAGGTAAATCTGCCAACGAGAGTTCTTTTTAGAAAATGATACCAACGCTATCTGAAAAACAAATACTTAAAACAGGACAGATAAATGTTGCATTTCAGGGAGATGAATCCAGAAGCTCTATATTTGGATAACCCCGTATAGTGAATTTTCTTTCAAGTTGGACGGAACACTCATCAGTTAACATTAGCAATGAAATGCAATGATTACAATGAATAAATGCAATGGTTTGCAAGCTCTCGCGTCTCACCACGGGTTGTTTGGTGATGTCCACCAGGTCTTTGATGTTGTAGTACTGGTGCTTCTCAAAAGCAGAAAATAACATGTCCAACACCTGCTGCTTGTCCGCTCTTGCTCTCTTGCCCTCCTCCTTCTTTTTTCGTTCATACTCCATCTGACGGACAGCAGAATAATATAAAATAACATACAAACATTACAACTTCAACATATACCCGGTCAGCTTGTAAAATTTAGAATGATACGCTCAAGAACCGTATCAAGAATGTTGCCATTACAATAATGGTAAAATGATATTTTCACAGCATGCCCACGATGGGTGAAATGAAATATTTGAAAACGGATGAACGTGAGCTCCATTCTTACGTTGTACGCATGGTTAGCCACAGGTTTGTAGTTGTTGGTGACGGCTTTGGCCAACTGCTGTGATAAGCGCATCGGCTTGGTGGACTCCTCAATTTGTAACCTGTTTCAAGATCAACGGGAGCAACGTTTAATGTTTTTTCAACAAGAGGTACTGAGGTAGTACTGAAAGCAATGGAATAAAAATAAAACCTCACAGCAAAGTAATTGTAGCGTCTTAGATTTGGCATTTTTCTATCACTTAAAGAGGTCGTGTACTTATTCGCCATTCTTTAGCATTAAAGACTTATTATTTGATCTATAATTAGCTCATTCACTGCATCATAATTTTAACTTAAAGGAGCGTTGTCATGAAGGGGTCAAGGCAGCCACACCGGTTCTCTGCAAATGAATTGTGTTACTTCCTGGTTAGAAATGTTGGTAGCATAAAACTTATATTTAGTAAGAAATTAAATCGCCAATGTGCCAAACATAATCTAGATGTGCATCTTACTCTGTGGAAAGTACTTAAATATCATGTTATGGCCCCTTTTCCATACATACACTGGGCCGACTGTCATCCTGGTAGGTCACTGCACAAATTCTTGTGAATTAACAATCTAGATTACACTGATTACTATGTATTGTAGGTACTTAGTGATCCTTTTCAATTCCCTGGCACGTTTATATTATTATTAGAAAATACAGATGGGACAAAAATCCCAGAGCCTGTAACCTAATCTATGGAAGTCGGAATCTTTTAACTAGCCATTCTAAACAAGTAAAATATGCCCATAAATTTTATTTTTCAGGAAAAAAAAAATCTAAATCTAGTTTAAGACAAAGACAACTCACCTTTTTAGCTTCATATAGCTGTCGCTAACAGCTGGCCTGCAATCTGCTCTCTGCACCACAACTCCCTCCAAAGCAATTTTATCTAGACAAACAAACAAACAAAAAAAGTATATCACAACTCAGTAATTGAAAGTGTTATTTTTAGTGTTATCTTTTTGATGGAAACCCTTCCAGGATTGTTAAGTCAGTTTTTTTTTCTTTGCTTTTGATGAATGCTACATGAAAATAGTGAGTCACCAAACACTTTGCGGTCACAATCAATCCCATGGCAAACACACCCTTTCAACCTTTATTACATGTGCTGTCAACACGAAAAGTATTTGCCAGTATCCCTGTTAAATAATGACTTATGTAGTTTATGTATACAGAATACCTTGTTGTTTTATACAAACACGATTAGTAAAACACAATGACATTATAAAGACCCCCAAAAAGACAGAATCAGACCAAAATCTTGACTTTCAATCACCCTAGTATGATATCTTGTATTTGAGCTTCTCTTGCCAATATTTTGAATCAACAAATGGGTCTTACATTAAATTGTATGATATTGTTTGTATCTTCCAGGGTGTTATCAAATAACAAAAAAAAAGGCCATTTTACAATGAAAATACCACCTGTTTGATTGTGTGATTCACCCCAAATGATAAACTCACCTGGACCAGCCCCTGCCCCCGAACCTGAGCTGCCACCATCAGATCTCTCTTCTGACTGGCCTACAGGGGGAGGGAGGGATGGTAACAAAAAAAAAAGTATATATATGTATGGGGATGGGAAATAGAGGGAGGAGGGGATCGAACAATCAGAGCTACTCCCAGTGTTTATTCATCACGGGGAAAATGAATGCAAGTTTGGGCGCGCGCATACCAGCAAAGCAAGCGTGCTCTCACAAGCAGCGAGAACGGATACCGTGAGCCACCACCACAAACAAAACAATCACAACAGACGGTGCTGCTCAAATACACAAAAAGTCACAGCAGCCACAACGTTAGTATTGCAACATCTAATCAGAGCATTAAAGATGTACATTTTACACTGGCTTTTTGTTGTGGTCATCAGAAGGTACGCCATGCTGTCCAATCAGATTCAAGATACGCCAGAGATGGGCGGATTCTTTCAGCAATAATGTGCTCGCCAAGAGATGAATTGATTTGTAAATGTTTTTGAGAAATATACCTTTTTTTTCTATATAGACAAAGTGTTGAAAGCAAACACACACTTCACCGATTACTAAACCTGTTTATGCCATTTAGAGGTAATACCTAATTTTTATGGTTTTGCTGCATCCATGTTCAATAACACACATAATCAATAAAACTGCATCGGGTTCACTTCTTCTTATTTTTACTGATGCACCAGATTTGAAGCTTTTATTTGCTGCGTTGAATCTTCTGAGAATGTAAGCTTTTTAAATTGCTGCTTCATAAAATCATGAACTCAATCAAAAATCTAACTGAATCTTGAATCGAAGATATTTGGGTGGGCCCTTGGGAAATTAACCGAATACATTTTGGAAATCGGAATGGACGCCCAGTCTTATTTACGAGTTCCTAGCGAAGCCACTAGATGGTGCCAAATCCCAACAAGACGATCGGTTCAGAAAACACTAATTCCCTGTCGACAAGATGGCGGCAAAGTGAAGGTCCCCCAGTTCAACATAATTCCATGGCATGTAGATGCCTCAAGATGGCGCCAAAGCAATACTTTACAAGAGACAAGTCCTTTGGCCTGAGCAAAAAAAAAAAAAATTGCCAAAAGAGGAGATTTCAGCAAACAATTTAAGTATAGATTCCTTTAGAAAAATCTCAGAATAAGTCAATCTTAACCATACGGGAGAACTATGTCATGCGATTCACTCAGGAAAAAAACATATTGGAAGGGTTCTTATGTATGCTGCAGACGCTGGGCTTTATTTTTTTCACATTTTTAAAATCCCAATTAGAAACCTTTTTGCAGGTCATGCACAAAAGAGACCCACATTGATTAAGCATTGAGTAAAGGCTACAGCTAATTATTTTAAAGTTAAGTCGATGATCACAAGACATGCTTTCACCTATCATCAAGGTGGGAGTAGAGCTAATGAATACGATTGCATCTTCATTTAATTGCTGCTTGCTAGAACAATAACACAATTTGGGAGAACCCACAGAGGTCACAGAAGGCCGGCAAGCATTGCAGGCAAGACTGCAAGAAAAAGCAGCAGACAAGGGCACCTCCACCAAGTGACTACAGAAAAACTTACCATTGTGCTGTAGACCAAATCAGTATTATTTCTCAGCATTTGAGCGAGCAGAACAACCAGCATGCCCGAGTCACACTCAAAGACCAAAAAAAAACAAAAAACCCTCACCTGATGACGTCTCTGTGAATACCGCCAACGTCTGACCTCCCACTGTCTGCATTGTCAACGGGTGTTCCCGAGGAGCAGACACCATCTTGTCTTCTAGACCCTCAATCACGGTTAACTCCTCATTTAAAGTGAATGACACCTGTAAGTGACATGTTTGTTCAAATCCGCATGGTTCATAGTGTCTTTTCAGTAAAGAACTGCATACAGAGGGTGATGACTAAGATTAAGACATGGTTAGCGTATTCCACAAGGATAACTATCCTCCAGATCATTGGCAGATGTTTGTCATTGATGTAGTGATGGAAAAATGAAGCCTCATGAAGCACTCGCGATATTATTTGACTCCTCTCTGTGGTGCTCTTCCTTAAAGTGGACATAACATGCGAATTAAATACTTTCCACAATGTAATAAATGTGCATAGAAATTACATTTGGCAGATTGGCGATTTAATTTCTTATTCAATATGAGTTTTATGATACCGATATTTCTAACCAGGTGGTAAAATGGCTCGTTTGCAGAAACCGTACCTTACCGTGTAGCTAGCTGCCTCACCCTGTTCATGACGTGCTCAATGCTGGTGGGCAATGCAATATTCATCCATCCACCATCTTGACCGCTGACCTTCAGAGACTATTCCAACAGCGTGATGGATGGGGCCAAAACAGGCGTTTTACTGACATTAAAACGCAAATTGGAGTCAATACACTGCTCTCACGTGTTACACATGTGTTCCTCGTATCAAATCGGTCCCCACGATAACCCGGTATTCATAACACTTGTTCCGCCCGCGGGTGAATTATTTACTACTGACGTTGGTTGTCCAGCTGTGTGCTCCCAAAAACACATTTTGGCCACTCCAGCATTTCGACAGTTAAACGTTGTAGCTAATGAAATGTTGCTGTTTACTTGGCTGACTTGGTGCAAAATCTCTGCCAGAGTGCTAGAGAAGTGAAAATTATCACCAAATACTGTCCATAGTAATACGTGTAATCTATGGGAACACATATATAGCGCATATTATCAATGTATTTCTGCAGTACTAAATGGTTAATTGACAAGAAATTGTACAACACAACTTTCCTTGTTGACAGCCGGCCCAGCACTGGCTTGTTTTGTATGGAAAAGTTAATAAATGCCACACTCTATCTGTAGATAGGTGTGTAATGAACCGCTGGGATGCCATTTGATTTTATTGCTATGATTCCTATAGCCACTGCCACTTTTTGAAAAACCGTGGGACGCATTCGCCCAACGGGAGTGAAAGAGTTAAAGACAAACGCTGGTGCAATGGAAATGTATTCGATTTCCAATTCATCTTTAAACAATGAGTGTCATTTATAGGTGCAAAAGTTCTTCATGAGGATACATTTTCCCATCACTGTTTATTATTCAGTTAAAACGAACTTACCTCTGGTTTGCCTTGGTTTCCTTTCCTTGAAAGAAGAAACCAATTAATACATTAATAAAGTATGATAATATGTTGGAATACAGCAACACGACTAGCTTTATTCCTGCTGATGGTATGGTATGGTATGGTATGACATACTTGGAGATTCTGAGTTTTCCAACTTCGCCTCTTCCTGTGGCTTTTGCCCACTGATGAGAGAGATACTTGGGCACCTGTGTTCGGGGTCAGAAGGTATTTGTGTACTGGATCAATTTTAAGACAATAAACGGCGTAAATGGTAACATTACTAAAAAAAAAAAAAAGTTTAGCTAATTGTTGTTTTTAGTGGTTACACACGTTATGTGTTAGAAAGACCGCATCCGAAGTTGACCTTTGTTTAGAAATATTGCTATAAGCGAAATATTGTGGACTCGATTCAGTTAGCCACACTTTCGGCAGCTATGCTACAGCTAGGTTAACTTTGGTTTCGTAACATACGAACGGTAATATTTGGACAACGTGTGCATACCTTTACAAGCCAGACGCCCGTATTTAGTTTAGCCCCGGTTAAATCAACTTCTCCCGCCTTCTCTGACATGATGGTTTAGTTTTATTTTAAGTTTAGCAAGCTAGCTATTTGTCCAAAGAAACATGCGCAGCCGTATTGTATTACGGTGCCTCAGAAGGACCAAAAAGATAACAAAACCAGTCTGTCGTTATTGTGTTTTTGAACATTTGTGTTTTAGCGACTGTACGAGTAAAAAAAAATATTTAATTTTTATATCATCGGCGGTTATAAATGTAAATTATGCACTGTAACGGAGAGTGATGGCATTCAATGAGTGACACTGATAAAAGAGTAAAGATATACAAAACATAATCAAACATAGCAAAGAATGTGAAACTCATCTTTATTATAATAAAAAACGAACACATTTAAAATTGCAAAATAAAAAAAAAACTGAATATGTGAGTTCTGTCATGAACACAAGTTACAGACTAGAAATGAGCATTTTCCTTTGATCGGTTACATAGCAATATTTCGATTATGCGTGTTTGTTGCAGATTTCTTTTTGTGGTAGATAGGCTTCCCGAAATTACGATGTGTCTGCCCAATTTTGACCGAACATAAAGTTAATTGGGTATGTGACTTTGATTCGATAAACCCTTCTCTTTTCCACTTTTCTTTATAGTGTACACTATGCATTTTATTAATGCTTGGGCACATTTGCGCAGACCTAAAAAACCCAATTATCAAAGTTTTTATATACGTACAATCGAATCGAAGACAATGACATCACTGGCATTTTCAGAATTACTATTCCATTAAAATTGTTTTATCATTACATCGTGGACATTGTTTACTATTTTTCATGACAACAGAACAATTTTAATCTACATCAACAGTTTACGTATTAAATAAAAACAGAATAGAAAGGTTTTATTTACAATCATACTATTTTACATGAATTACAGTACATTAAACTAACATTCAGGAAAACAATGCAAACTCCACCAGCTCTTGGCCTTTAACTTCCAAATAGCTGTCCATTTATATGTACAATTTGGTAGACAAAATTTTGTTCAACGCTGTCCTTATAGGAACATCTTCTCATTACTGTGGGAGAAGCGAGTGTTCAGTTCCTGAGATTTCTTGAGCAGACGCTGCTTCTGCGCATCGTCGAAGCGATTGACCTGCAGGTCCGTTTCCCGGTCAAACGCTCGTCTCTCCGCTGGCTTGTCGCTCACTTGCTTGGCTTTCTCCTTCATGTTTTTGGTATGCAAACTCATCAGAGATTCTGAGCGTTTGGTTTTCTTGAATTAAGAAAAGAATATTTCAGTGTCAACAGGTAGCTTACCAAGTAAAATATTACACAATGAAAAGAAGAATGATGGATGGCACAACTTACATTATATTTGGACACCTTGTCTGCCATTTCCAAATCCTTTTGAGAGACTTGTGGTGCAGGATCTTTCTCAGCCTCGCCCCGTTTCTTTTTCTCTAGGCGCTCCTATCATTTAAGAAGAAGCGCCATTATTGTATTATTGTAAACTACCGTAGTTCCCCAAACATGAGACGCATTTTTTTCTCCCAAAAAAAGATGAAGGCTAAAAGTATGGGTGCGTCCTGTAAACCGTAACCTACACCATTCGCATAAGATTGATCCGTCAGCCACGTGCGCCGAGTTTTGACGCACGGATGTGCATTTTTTATATCGGCCGTATTCAAACTTACAATAAATACTGTAACAGGACAAGCTAGAGGGTGGACGGAAGTTGGCTGTTATCAGCCAGTGCCCGTTGGATCAAACAGCAGCTCGTGTTACAGCATTATTTTCAATAAAAAAAGCGAGGAGACTGAACCCAGGTCCGAGTCCATCCTTGTTCACACACAGGAATATTATTGAAATGGAGAGGGTCATGTAAAGGTAGGGTAAGAACATAAGAAGGATTTAGGAAGATGAAATTTATTCTGTTTTGCTATAGATTTTACATTGTCGCCAAACTGTTGGTGCATCCTATACACGGTAACATAGAAAATAAAAGAATTTGACCCTAAAATGAAGGGTGTGTTCTACACACAGGCGCGTCCTATATTTGTGGAACTACGGTAAAATGATGCTGCAAATAAGCATGTGATACCAAGAAGCCAAGAGTGGCAATTGCAGACTTTTCCTACCTTGGCCTTGCGCTCCGCATCAGCAGGTGTATCGGTCCAAATGGATCGGTCGCCCTTCTCTGGGCCCGCCCTCTTTTTGAAAGTGCGAGCTCCCAAGCCAATGTGTTGCAGTTCTGGTGGAAGCTCTGTCATCCAAGTCTCTCGGGTTGGTGCCTCAGGAACATCCTAGAAATGCCGAACGGAGGGAGTAACACTATACTGGTCTGGCTGTATTTGAAATACAATGTGCACACATTTCAGATATTCATAGCAAAGTTAACCGTGCAAAAGTAATTATTAACAAACGGTCAAGGAAATGTTGGAAGAAAATACTGCACTCACAACTTTGGTCAATTTGTCCTTCATTATTCGTGCCCTGCGTTCAATGTCCCGAGCTACTGTATTTTCAACGGGGCCGTCGGCTGGCATGGGTCCGATAATGACCTCATCCTCCCCCTCACTGCTGTGGTCAGCCTGGTAGCCTGGTGGCAAGGCAGGGCCTGGGAAACCTTCATCATCATCATCACCATCATCATCATCATCATCATTATGACCATGCATATCACGGCGGAACCCAGGGGGCAAAGCCGGTCCCAACACGGGAGGCCTGTACAGAAAAAAAAAACATCAAAAAAATCATCAAACATTTCCCAATTCTTTGCTTTATCAACTATCATTACTAATTATTTTGTTTACTTTTAGTGAAGTTAACACGTTTATTCAGTCACCTCTCTGGTGAAGTCTGTTTCTTGATAAAACCTGGAGGTAATGCTGGTCCGAAGAAGCCATCATCTTCATCAGCCTCGGTCTTCTCCACTCTATCGAAACGTCAAAGTTAATAACAGTGTATATGATTAACTTTAGATTTATGTATACCGTAATGTCATTCGACTGGCATACTCTGTGTGTTTGTCTCCAGGCGAGTGTCCCGTCTTGACTCTTTTGACGACCGATTCTTCACTTTCATCCGACGAGCTGGACGGTTCTCCTCGTTTGTATCCGGGAGGCAAAGCAGGTCCGGCAACTAAAACGGAATCGCAACACTATATTCAAACCGACACTAATGTAAGCGATTTCCTCTTATAACATTACTGTGTTTAAAAATACATGGTAAATAATACTCACACTCTCGTTCATCATCAGAACCGTCAGCCCTTTTAAAGTTTGGGGGCAAAGCAGGTCCTATTGCGTTCTGACACGCCATATTTCACGCTTCGGTCGATTTCAAAAATGTGTTCAATGCCAATTTCTGACCGAACGCGAAATAAGTCATTAAGTTGCCACTACAACTCTACACGGCGTTTAGGTCGACATTTTGAGCAACACCACGCATGCTCACTTTGAGGTCGCCATTACAGGAAATTACATAAAAGACGTAAAGTATAATAAATTACATTTCCTCCTTTTTTGTCACAGTTGCAGCTCATAATGTATAGTCAGTTTACTAATGATTTACCAATACGTGTGTTTTGGATAAGTGCGTGTTTATTCGAGCTTGTTTGACATTTGCGGCTGGGCTCGAAAAAGTCTACTTTATTTTGAAAACCAAAAACTGTTATTTCCGTTTTCCGCTAGTTGTGATATTTAGAAAGTTTTAGGGCCATACAAAATTTTTGACATAATGAAAGTTGAATACAAGTTTTTTTCTCTCCTTAAATTAAGAAACAGTCATTTTAATTTTAATACTTGGCGTAACCAGGTGTTAGTATTTAAAACAACCATTTGAAACTTTGTAGCTTTAGACAGATACTGACACAAAATACGTTGGCGTTCCAATGAATGATTATAGAGGCCTCGAATAACAGTCAAATCTGGTTTTGTAAAATGCTTTGACTCAGTCAATAAAATCCACCTGATGCTATTTCTACCTGCGTTTCACAGACACAGAATTATCTGATCTCGTCTTAGGTTTCTTAGGTGTCCAGTGTATTTTTATACAATAAGTAAGCTAATCACCTCTCAAGGTGTAACAGTCTTTGGGTAAAAAAAAAAAATAAAGTGAAATAAAGTTTTACTTTCAGTTGGGATATGAGATTATCGGAGGACGATTTAGGGCTATGTCTTTGTTTTAGTTTTAAAAGTCAAGATAATAATTTTCATTAAGAATGGCATGTGGACAGCCTTGTGCATTGTTGTAGTGTGCCAAAGAAGTGAGCGTGGGAAAGTGTCCACCCTTTTGCCAGACCAAAGTCTTTTGCTCCCTGTGAATCCTGTTTTTGTGTTCTGTCTCTCAATACTTGAGGCCACTTGGCTTGGAATGAGTTGAGGTAAATTTGAATTCGCGCGTCTGCACAGAGTTTAGATCACATAAGTACAAAGCATACGTCCCAATATGGCTTCCATGTGACCGAGCTTGGCTCTTTTTTTTTTTGGTCGAAACCTGCTAGTTGATTTTAATCAAATGCAAATAAAGGAACCAAGAGGATTAAATACAGTGAAGCACTACTAATCACTTGTATGGTATTTTATTCAATTCTTTGATCTTTACCTCAAATGCATTTCACATCAAAGTTGTCAAAAGAAGGCACTAGGGAGCTGAAATTTGGCTCAGATATTGGCAACATGTTCAACTTGGCACGACCACTTTGTTATCGAACTACCAGGAGTGTGTCTTCCTTTGGCTAAAATACTGCAAGAATGACATGAAAGAAAATTACCCAAAAATGGTCAGAATACCGCACAAGGGTTAAACGTGCATCCTATTCGTGGGCAAACACTGTCATCTCGGCTCGTTTGCTATTAAAATGTCATTGATGTGCATTTGTATAAAACTTCAAATACAGGCAAAGAACAGTGTACAAAGGAAACATTAGAACACAATTTAGCAATAGGTTGATTCACGTTCCAATTAATTTGTTCTTAGTTTGAAAAGAAAACCTGTTGAGTCAACTCTAACATGTAGAATAACTAATCATTCTAACTCCCAAACCAGTCACGGATCCTCATGTATAGTCATGAAACTTGTGCTGCGTGGAACAGGCACCCCCTTCGCTTCTTCTTCCTTCTTTTATTTAAGATTATTGGCAAGCAAACCATCTATTTCCTTTTTTTTTTTAATCGTTTTGATTCACGATTGACATACAAACCAGAAACTCACTCGGCTTCACACAAGACACAAAGAGACATCCAAAACGTGATTTGAATTACATTGACAAAGCTTTTCCACCTTGGCTTTCTGTTGCTAAAAGAAACACGACTGACTGCCCCATCTAATATAAATGCAGATTACTAGACCTGCGAATATGCAGTATATATATTGAAATATATATGTTGGTTGTAAAGACACCTGATTGAAATTTATAGTGAGGTTTCGAAATAAACAGCGGTCTGACTATTACAAACTTGCCACTTTAAGAAAAGTAGTTAACATCTTTCTTGGCTTTGTGCGGGATTTTTAGATACATTCACGGCTGTGCGTGCCTTGGTGCGGGAGCGCAAATGCTGATCGATCGGTGTGACGTAACCGTGTTTTTGCATGTTGTAATACCCCTCCTTTTTGCAAAGAAAGGACGAACCCGGCAGCCTTCTTTTTTTGGGGAGGGGGGCCTAAGGAAACGCCCACATCCGTATACAGAGGTCTCTACCAGCAAGCATCCAATCCTCTTCTTCCAATGAAGTTGTTTAAAAAGCGCTTCACAACACAAATCCAGCAACTTCACTTGAGTGTCCCACGCAGGACGAGCACGTGCTCCGTATAAACGCCGCCGGCCCGGGTCACTTTTACGCACGGGAGACAGTCACAAAAAATGGCCGTGCTCAATCATCTGACTGCAGCTTGCTGGAAGTATTTGCACGGGGATCATCTGAATAAGAATATGGTGGTCACGCTGCGGGCGTTGCACAAGTCGGCGGCCAGCGAGGCTTTTGGGATCCCCGCGTCAACAAACGAGGACAGCGTGTCCCCGAGTCTCATCGCGGCGGCGCAGGACGCAGACAAAAACGCAAGAGTCAAACGTTTGAAAGAGATGCCCGGACCCAGCACGGCGTCCAACCTCGTCGAGTTCTTCTGGCGAGATGGTTTTAGTAGAATTCATCAAATTCAGGTAAAGGCGCGGAAAAATTGGGAAAATGGCCCAGGATGTTGCGTAAAAGCGCGTCACGCGAAGCGTCCAGTAGTTACATTTCCGAGCCAATGTGCTTTCACAAAAGTCAATTAAACCTGATGTTGATTCGATTGTTATCTGCTCACGGTTGTATAGTAACAGAATCTGATCATCTTACAGTGTTAGTGTTTACTTAGGCCACGGGTGTCAAACTCGGGGCCCGGGGGCCAGATCTGGCCCTCCTCATCATTTTATATGGAGCGCAAAATGATGATTTGACTTCAAGTTTCTGGCCAAAATACCACATTTAAATGTTGTCTTTACTTAAAAAAAATAGCGATGATAAACAACACAAGCATTTTTTGTTCCCAATCTCTCAAACATATTTTACCAGCCTCTGATTTTAAAACTTGGCAAATGTGACCAACACACTTAAAATGTCATTCGGCGCTCTGACAGAAACTAAAACTACAATGTGGCACACGATAAAAATGATCATGACAACCCTGACGTAGGCAATTGTGTTTTAAGACTGGCATATTTTAAATGGCCTTGTATTAATCATCTGTTATGTTGCGGGTCACTCCGATGCGTTTGAAAATTAAAGTAAAAGTTGAATTAATGAACGATGGCATTTGTCTGCATTTTGAAAAAAAAAAAACATTTTAGATCAACTTTTAATAAATAAGCAAAACCTGGGTCAATATGACCCAAGAATATTATCAGTTTCTGGGGCAAAAACACACAAACAAAAAACAATCACAAAAGCTGTTAGTTAGCAGGATTACACACCGACAATGTTTCAGAAACGTTTGTATTGTTACACATGACCCAGGATGTTATTACTGTTCTAGAGAAATAAACGCAACTCACGGGTATATTTCAGTACTGCCTTTATTCATGTTTGAGTGGGCTTCAATTAAAAATCTTTAAAAGTCCGGGTCATATTGACCCAGAGAAATTGTTGCTATTCATTAGAAATAAACATAAATCAGTAGTTAGAAGAAAAATTATGGATTTTGATTATTTACGTTTCGGACTAAGGGTGACTAAGTATGCCTCGGGTCAAAATGACCCGGGACATTATTGCTGTTCCCTGCAATGTCAAATGTTGGAAATACGCATGTCATCAATCATTAAATGTGACAGAGTGAAAGTATAAGTGACCATAGCATTAAAACACACAGTATACATAATATGTTGTAAGCGTTTGTTAACTAGCGGCTGTAAATGTGTCATAGATGGAGCACAGCAAGAAATATGGGAAAATTTTCAAATCCCGTTTCGGGCCTCAGCTGGTGGTCTCCATCGCCGATCGCGATCTGGTGGCTGAAGTGCTGAGGGCTGAAGGTGTGGCCCCGCAAAGGGCCAACATGGAGTCCTGGAAAGAGTACAGGGACATGAGGGGACGTTCGACGGGCCTCATCTCAGCGTAAGTGGTTCTTTTGAATGACGTGTGGAGATATGGAATAGATCGGTGGATCGCAATACCTTTTCAACCCTGTTTTTTTTTCTTTTTTGCAGCCAAGTACCCAATAAAGACCATTTTTTTGGAATTGAAAACATTATTTCTGGCTTATCTGCTTGACAAGCAGATAACAATTGAACAATTTGCGCAATTTTCTACAGGGAAGGGGAGCATTGGCTAAAAATGCGAAGCGTCCTTAGGCAGCTGATCATGCGACCCCGGGATGTGGCAGTCTTCTCCGAAGATATTAACAAGGTGGTAGACGACCTGATCAAGAGAGTCAGCATCGTACGCAGCCAGTCTGCGGACGGAGCAACCGTGGTCAACGTGAACGATCTCTTCTTCAAATATGCCATGGAAGGTTAGAAAAAACAAACCAAAAAAAGGCATGTGGCGATGAAGGAAAACGATTGCGAAACCTTTGCTTTTCCTTTTTGTCTTTACAGGCATAGCGGCCATTTTATACGAGTGCCGTTTAGGCTGTCTGGAAAATCAGATCCCCCGGGAGACTCAAAACTACATCGACGCGCTGCACCTCATGTTCAGTTCCTTCAAGACCACCATGTATGCCGGAGCCATTCCCAAGTGGCTGCGGCCCATCATCCCCAAACCTTGGGAGGAGTTTTGCTTCTCCTGGGACGGCCTCTTCAAATTCAGTGAGTTGACGACGTTTTTGCAGTATCCGAGCCTTGCGGCGCATTGCGCCGTGCATGCGGTAGTACGCTTTTGTTTATCGCAAAAGAGGATTAGGGCTAGTGAAAACAAAACGAGGTTGCCAGAATTCTCCTTTTTTTACTCAAAATTCTGACTTCAAAGTCAGATTTCTTATTTCCTTCTTTTAATTCTCGCTTTAAAGTGAGATTTTTTGGAATATTAGTAATCTCATTTTATTAATTAATATTTTCAACATAACGCTGACAGAATGCTGTAGACTCAATAGACTCAAAATCAATATAGCGCCTTCTTCTATCTCCAACGTATAACACATTGGTCATAATTCAATATATATACACACACACAAACAATCATTTATACATCAGAATTACACATCACTAATTTTCATACAAGATCTTGTTCGATTCAAACATCATTTGTATATTTTGAATACTATATTTTTTAAAACTCTTTTTGGAGTACAGCCGTGGATTTACATCTTTTCAGTTCTATTTCATAATTGTTTCATAATTTGACATCTTGAAGAGATACACACATTTCCGTATATACATTTGGATTGTCTTCTGGTGGCTAGCAAAAAAACACGGTACTTTTAAACAACAAATTGACAAGGAGTTGGATCCAGGCTGACGTACGTGGCAAAAATCTGCATAGAATCGACACAAACTCTTTTGAAGATGTACCGAATAGCACGATTTTTCCTGCCGGGCCCGCTTGAGCATCGACTTTCCCCCATGAGCTAAAGTGAGTTTGACACCCCTGAATTAGACGTTCATTGGTAAAATCGGTGATTGTGAAATTCCTTTTTGGGCGTATGGACTCTGTTACATAACCTGCTCGCTCTCCTGTTTCTTTCCCTTCTTTCACGACTTCCCTTCTCTTGTTACCCCCCCCCCCTATTCATCCCACCTTCTGTGTGTGCGTGTGTGTGTGTGTGTGTGTGTGTGTGTGTGTGCTCCCAGGCGTCACTCACATCGATAAGAGGCTGGGCGAGATCAAGGCCCAGCTCGAGCGGGGAGAGGAGGTGAAGGGAGGGCTGCTTACACACATGCTGGTCACCAAGGAGATGAGCATGGAGGAAATCTACGCCAATGCAACAGAGATGTTACTCGCGGGGGTGGACACGGTGTGTGACGGCCGCAGTCGAGGAATGCGCTCTGTGTGTTTTAGCAGCGGGTGAAGGGATCGCACGTGTGCGTGGTAATGTGTGTGACTGAGTCGGTGTTAAGTTTCAAGGGTGGCGTTTGTGACGCCACAGCCATGCCTGTGTTGCCGTGCCAACGTGGGGTCAGAGTGGTGTGTGTGTGTGTGTGTGTGTGTGGGTGGGTGGGTGGGGGGAGTGGGGGGCGTTGGTCCCACAGAACCCCCTCTGAAAAACATGCTCTCCGTCTGATTCGGTTTCTTGTCATTAGTCGGTGTCTGTTGGATCTACACGGGGGGCTTTTGTCCTTCTTCCCTTCCAGATATCGGAACCGTGAGGCCATCATTACATGGCGCCCACAGTGAAAGCATTCATTAGCATATGAAGAAATTGTTGTTGTTACAGCTTTTACCATTTGGTAAAAGAAATTGCTGTAAAACATTGCGATGAACAAAAAATGACTAGTAGCAATCTTAGAGTGAGAATTATCTCCTAAAAGGAAGCATGATCACTTTAAAGCCAAAATTCAAACTTTCCTCTGACTAAGGTGAGACTTCTGAGAAGTCAGAATTCTCACTGTAATGTCAATTCTGAGAACAACGTTATAATTCCAACTTGAAACATTGAACTACCCCACCAAGACAAAAACTGTGAAAAAAAATCAACCAAATGGTTGAGCGCGCAGTTAAAGTTGAAGTCAGTTCAATAAAAATAGACTTCTGATTTCAATGTGAGCGTGATGAGTCCGGATTGTGACTTTAAATTGAGAATTCCAAGGAAAAAATTTGAATTGTCACTTTAGCGCTTAAATTAAATGCTGACTTCAAAGTCAGAGTTCTTAATTTTGCACTTTAAATTTGGAATTCTGAGAACAAAATCAGAAATCAAACTTTTAATGTGAGCCATCTGAGAAAAAAGCGAAACAAGCCATCATTTTGAACATTCATTGTGGCTTTAAAATGAAAAATCAGATAACTTTGAGTAAATAACGAACAAAGACAGACTTCTGACATAATAGCGAGAATCTGGCAGTCTTTTGTTTATGTCACTGAGCCTATTCGTCTTGGATCATGTTTAAAATTGATTTGACTTCACAGTCACAATGGCCCTCCGACAGAAACTAAAAGTGCAGTTTGGCACACGATTAAACTGAGTTTGACAGCCCTGGCTCAAAGGATGCACCCATACCTTCGGCCTTCGTTTTGGGGGAAAAAAAGTACGTCTTATATTTGGGGAACGACTATATATGGGGTAAAGATTCTAGACGATGTAGCGTTACAAATTCGAGCGGTCTCTTTTCAACAGCGCCGTCTGGAGAAAGAATAGGAATGCGAGCATCTCCGCAGCTACTGCCTAATTTGTTCGGGGCGGTGTCGGATTTTTCCGAATTATGGGCCCGGAGTGTTTTGTGCTCATCTGGGGGCCGCCGGATAAAAGGCGGTGTGTTTTTGTTGAACTTGTTGCAACGGCCATGTGCTGGTAGGGGGTGGATTTAGCTGTGCTGTGCCTTTGCTCAGCAAACACAGGAGCTGTCAAGACACGTTAGCCGCAGCCAGAGTTATGGCATGGACTGGGCAGAGGTGAGCTGGGTTAGTGGGAACGGACTAAGCCGGATTGTCTTGGAAGCTGAGAGCCATTTTTTCGTTTTTTTCCTTAGCGGGGGGAGTAAAGACGATCCCGGGCGTAAGATAGATGCGAGAACGCCGGCGATGGTGGGGGAAGGCGCCAAAGGAAGACTTTTGGAGATGCGTTTGGGCGGGCCTTTGTCATATGATTCCTCGCGGCCTTTGTCGCAGGTGTTGCCAGCGTCTCTGCCAGCTGGCCTCGATGAGCAGCTAGGGAGCTAAATGGGGGGCCGGAGGGTGTCAAAACCTTATTGGAAGGGACGTACTGTAGGCCGGTGGCCGGAACGTACCCGAGTGAAAAGAACGGCACGGATAAAGGTTTGTCCATTGTCAGACAGTGATCCTATCCTGATCTCCAGAGCCTATTCATAGTGACTAATCCGCAAGCGTCACAAAATACTTGGGTGGGAAAGTCACAAGAAGCCTGCATGGGGGAGTGAGACTTGATCAAACAGGAAAAACTACTGAATGGGAAGATGACACAGACGTGAGAGTAAACTGACTGCTTTCTGCGAAAATGGGCGGAAGTCAGCAATGATGTAACATGAATGATGTCGGGTGGTTGTGTCAGGAGAAAGATTTAGTCAGTTTTAAAGGGGCGCTGTGGAAGATTTGGCAGTTCTCCATTACGGGCAGCAGGAGGCGCTGCATTTACCATTGACCGTAGCTATAACAAACATGGCAGCCTCCGGAGACGTGCCACCCCCCGTGTAATATCGTTTCACGATAACGAGACCTACCGTTATATTTCGAACGTACTCTTGGTCGTTAACAACGCATTTATTTGAAATTTATAATCATTTGATTCATTCCTTTTGAACGAAAAACAGTCGAAATCTTCCACAGTGTCCCATTAAGGAAGACGATTAGGGACAGTGAAGAAACAATTGAAAAAGGAGGGGGTGGCGGAATTCACACTATTAGCTCAGAAATCGACGAGAATTCTTTTAATACATTCAGTGCCAGGGACGTATTTTCCACATTTTTTTCTAAAATCTGGACATTAAATCCCAGCTACTTAAGTATTAAACCAATACTTAAGTACATTAAGAACATTAATGAATTAATTCCAGACTCGAGAACCCAAGAACCCTTTTCTTTCTAACAAAATATCATTAGAAACTGACCCAGTGGGTTCTCCAGGGTTAAACCTCTTTTGTAGATTTAGGTTTTTATTTGAATCATGACTATATATTTATTCCAGCGCTGGAACAAAAAGTGTGGCTTGTTTTAGCGCATCTAATTAAGGTATATGCTGAATAATGACAAGGCTAAAGGACAGGACTGCAGCTGGTGTTTGCTCAGCGCGTGGAAAAAGCCCCCCCCCCCACGCACACACACACACACTCACGCACCTCACTCACTCACAAAGCTCCCCACTTATGCAACGTGACAGAAACTCTTACTATATATCAGCTTGCACTTCAACCGCTGCTTGCAAAACCTTTCTCACAAAATTATGTCTTCCAGACATCCTTCACCCTGTCCTGGGCCAGCTACCTGTTAGCACATCACCCCCAAATCCAAGAACAAATCTACCAGGAGGTGGTGAGGACTTTGGGGCCCAGATCTGTCGCCGGGGCCGAAGACATACCTCGCCTGCCTTTAATCCGAGGCCTGGTCAAAGAGACCCTCAGGTGCGCGTTACACGCTACACGGACTCCACTTCGTAATCGCGTTCCACACTTAATGAAATGTGTTTGTTAGTACAGTATTATCCTCGTGTCTTATTATAAAAAGCGTGACTTCTAGGTGGTGCTGAATAACAGTCTCTGTGTGCTCCTCCCTGAGAGCAGGCTTTTTCCAGTTCTCCCAGGCAATGGACGGATTACCCAGGATGACTTGGTGGTGGGCGGATACTACATCCCCAAAGGGGTACGGCTCGTGGACGTTACACATGTGTGTCTTGTATGGTGAGCATGCGCGAGAGGAAAATGAAGTTGTTGTTTGTTTTTTTTTTGATAGTGCAGCCAGTTGTAATATGATCCTGCATTACTCATGCATCTTTGTCGTACAAGCGCTGTCCAGTTGCTCTCAACAGCTTCCCCCTCTCCACTTATGGAATCAGACTTGAGCCAAAAAAAGAATCAAATAAATCTTTTTGTTTCGAACGAAAATCTTCTAGGACCCAACATCTTTTGGTCTCAAAAGAAAATCAGACTTGTACAACAAAAGAATTAAACTAAACGTTAGAATTCAAACGAAAAACTGGAATCAAGCAAAACCTTTGGTTTCAAGGGAAACATTTGCGGAATCAAAGAAACCAAAGTTTTATTTGATCCCAGAAGTTTTGCGTTTGAAACCTAAAGCCTTGTTTGATTCTTCTTTCGAGACAAATCCGATTCCCTATTCCACTTTGCTAGACTCAGCTGGCTTTGTGTCACTACTCCACTTCCTTGGACGAGGAGAACTTTGCTGACGCGTTAGACTTCCGACCAGATCGCTGGATCCGCAAAGATCCTTCAGATCGCGTCGACAACTTTGGCTCCATTCCCTTCGGCTACGGGATCAGGAGCTGCATTGGCAAGAGAATAGCCGAGTTAGAAATGCATCTAGTTCTGACCAGGGTAAGAACTATACATGACTTGTTTTAAAGTGAAATGTGCACGCCACTCATTCTTACCTTGCTGTCCAGCTCCTCCAAAGGTTTCACATTGGGACGTCTGCCCTCACTGCCGAAGTGAAGGCCCGAACCCACGGCCTTCTCTGCCCTGCGAGCCCAATCCACCTGCAGTTCACTGACAGAGAAAATTAGGTGACGTTTTCTCTCTGTAAGGTCCACTGTACTGTACTGTACTGTACTGTACCATCTTCACATATGTGTTGCGATTTCACAAAATAAGGCTTATGTCTCCGGAAACCAAAACTGAGCTCTTGGTACAATATAACTATTCTAATTCTATATATAATTATATAAATTGATCTATAATACATGGGAGTAGCTCAGAAATTGTTGAAGTTACGGCAATCCTTTTTTTTCCTACATTTTGATTACAATTTGAACCTTTTGGCTGCTGGGAAATGAATGTCGAGACCTTAAGGGAGTTGTTCTTTTAGAAATCCCAAAATGGACATTGAAAATTCATATTTTCGACAATAACTCAACTAATCTCGACGTATGCCTGGTTTTGTCAAAAGGCGTCATATATATTATAATTCTCGGAAGACTGCTTTCTGCACATCGTCCAATGTTTCTACTGAGGTTTTACTCGGGCAGCAAATGGAGGATACGCGTCTTACTGGACCAATAATCGAAAGTCACATACTGTAACTCATTTTATGTTTGTCTGTTTTAGATCAAACCACTGCATTTTGTCGGAGCTGTGACTCCTATTATATATCCTGTTATCTGTTATAAAAAATGATTGCATGAGCTGTCATTTACATAATCACCACACTGTACCCCTTGAAAATTGATGCATATATTGTGTGTTCCAATTTTCAGCATATTTTCACATGTACAACAATGAATGTTGATAGTATACACTGAATGTATCAAAGTGTTGCTTTTTTCCATAAGCAATGTCTATAGCTTGTTTTTCTGTCTGAATTCTAAACTACATTTTTTTAATCTAATCAGTGTAATGGAATGTGTGTATATGAACTAGAAACAATTGATTTGTAGGTAGATGTTATTTGTGAAGGAGTGACAACTGTGAAACAAATAAAATGTAGGTTTGTGTTTTTGTATGCCATCTATCAGTACAAACAGTTAAGTGTTTTTTTGGATGCATGATTTCAATGATTTTAGATATCATGCATGTGACAAAAAGAAGAGATTAATATTCTCACTGATTTGCATAGAAAAGAGAATAGAAACATTGTTGTATTTTTGTACTGCTCTGACTGTAGTTTCAGTTAAACTGGAAACCATAAATATAATCTAATTATGACATGTTTCCTTAACTAATTTTTAACTGAACTGTGTATTTTTATTCATCTGCTTTGTGATATTTTTCTTTTCCTGCTTTTACTGTAGTTCAGTAAAACCGGAAACCACAAATTGTGATTTTTAAAATGATTCGTACTTTTTGGGGGTAAAAAATGTGTACTGTATCAAAGGGATCAGAGCGACATGCCTACTGGGTGATAATCACAGCTACAGTACCCAACGACGATGCCAATTGCAAAATCCATCCATATGAAACGTGTTCAATTGAGGCGAATCTCGCGATAACTGCCACCGAGATTCAAAAGCGGAAGTAAATAGTCAGAGAGGCACGTTAGCTACCGAGGGGCGTAAATAAAGTATACGTTCAGGGTGCAAATCACCCGCATTTTTAACTGCTTGCTTTTAATTCTACTCTAGGCGCGAGTTAGAGGAAATGGTTGCTATATAGGCGCACCTGAGTAGTGGATCCGATATAATCACGTTATTGGCGTCGGGTAGCACGTTTTGCGGCCTGGGACTTAATGCTAAGTCAGCCAGCATTGTTGCCGCTGAGTTTAAGCTAACGGCGCGTTTAGCATCCTAGCTTAAACTAAAGATTGAAGTGACCACTTACTTTAGCAAATGTCCGCTATTCACCGAGGCGCATAATCAATCCGGGCAGTGGTTACATAAACAATCTCCGGCTGGATCTAAAATGATAATTGAAAATCTGGATGCCTTGAAAACATGGCTGTCTGACACGCTCGAGCCCATGTAAGTACAAACGTTAGCTGTTAGCTACAACTCACTTGACGCTATAGTTGAACTCGGTATGAATGAGATTTTGTCCCACGAGCGCGTGCTTGCACAACAGCAAAGTATGGATGGCATTAATAGTCTTTTTATTTAATACAAAGAATACGTAACCCCAAGGATTGCTGTTTGAAAGTTGTGTGTGTTCTACTCTTTTAGCTGCGATGCAGACCCCTCAGCACTCGCCAAGTATGTTGTTGCCTTGGTGAAGAAAGACAAAACTGAAAAAGAACTAAAGGCTTTGTGTATCGACCAGTTGGACGTGTTTCTCCAGAAAGGTATCTGTCCAGCTTGCTCTAAAAGTGGATTTGACCTCACCTTCAATATGTCTTCTAACGGTATTTTTTCTCACCGGTGACTCAAATTCTCTTCCAGAGACCCAACAATTTGTGGACAAGCTCTTTGAAGCTATAGACAACAAAAGCTATCTGCCTCAGACGGAACCGCAACCCGCTTCGGTCAAGGTTGAGAAAGATGAGCCGAAAAAAGACGAGGTAGATACTTTTATTTCAGCGTTGTAAAAGTAGTTCATTCGATTCTGAGATTCTATTCATCAAAATGGTTACTTTGTCAAATATGAATGGAAATGTGGCCAAAGGTGCATTGTTTTTGTTTTCAGGCAAACCGAGAGGAAGAACGTGACAAAAAGTTCTCTCGACGAGTGAATAACAGCCCTCCGTCATCAAGTTCCCGCTACAGTCGTGATAGCAGGTGTGTGTGCGCCAAGCGTCCGTTTTACATGTAATCTTAGATATCTTCAACTGCCTGTTTTATAAATTGCTGTCATCCAAATTATTAGGAGAGCGGATGACAGAAAGCGGGATGACCGTTCCAGGAAAAGGGATTACGATCGCAACCCGCCCAGAAGGGACTCGTATCGCGATCGCTATAATCGAAGGAGGGGTCGCAGTCGTAGTTACAGCCGTAGCCGAAGCCGAAGCTGGAGCAAGGATCGCACCCGGGACCGCGACCGAGACCGGGACAGAGACAGAGACCGGGACAGAGACCGGGATCGGGATCGAGCCCGAAGCGGGAGCCCTCCTCACAGCAGAACTCGTTCAAGAAGCAGGAGTAGAGGTAAGACGATCGCTGAGAATTGCCCTCCCCCTAGAGTGCAAGGAAAACCGTGCAAAAATCCATTAAATATAGGAATTATTGTCATAGCAGCTCAGTCTACCCTGAATAGAAAGAACACCTTTGGATACTCGGCAACACTCGACTGTATGGATAACTTAAAGTTAAGGATGGACAGATTATCGATTGGTCTGATTCTGGGTGCCGATATTCGGAGTTTTGGCTAATATTGACGTCATAAATATAAATCTGATGGCCGATCAGAGATCAATTTACTACTGTGTTAACGTCTTGAGTTTTTTTACTGAAATTTTTACCAAAATTTATAAGAGACGCTGCTGACTACGATAACACTTTACACCTTTTGTTTTTGTTTGAAATGACTACAGAAGGGTGCTGTTTACTTTCCACGATTTACTTCAATTTTAATTTTCACTTTTTGAGACTTGTTCTTAACACTCAAATGTCCTTGAGCTTTTTGTTAGAATTTCTAAACAAATATGCTTGCTGTCTAGATATTAAAGAAAAAAAAAATTGGAATTTTGAAAAGCTGATCAAGAAAACATTTGGGTTAATTTTATAATCGGTTAGTCCACATGTTGGTGTTATTTTTACAAATAACTGACCAATCTAAAGTGTTGAAAATAGCTGGCTCTCTTTCGCAATGCACTGCTAACGGTTGAACAATCTCGCCGTTTTTAGGGTCTCCTGGAAACTCCTGATTTTGGAGCCTATTCATTTGTGTTCACTTTAGAAGACGTTTGCGTTTGGTCGCTATCTTTTGACTCGTTCAGGTTAATTTCCCAGTGTGCTCAAGAAAGAACATTTTGGCCTTTTCAATGATATCTCATGTATTTGCTGTCTTGCTGGAACAAAATGGATAATGCAACAAAAGACAAGTTACAAGGCCGAGTTTCTGGAGGATAATAAGTTAACGCCACTATTTTCATTTTTCATGAAAATGAATATCGTCATCAAATATAGAATATCAGACTTCCTGACTGCTAATAATCGGTATCTGTATTGGCCCTGGAAAAAAACAGCCTATTTGTACTTGAAATATGATTCAGTTTGTTATCAAATGTTTAGTTTTGCTTTATTGTGACTAAACCGATAATGCTTTTCTCGTGCATGCTTTCCAGAACGGGATCCCGGGAAGTTGAAGTATGACCACGATCGAGCGGACAGGTTGGAAGGTGGCGAGGGTTACGCCCCGCCGGTGCTGGTTTCCACGGCAACCACTTCCCATTTCCCCGTGCCGACGCTGAGCAGCACCATCACGGTCATCGCGCCCACCCATCACCACAGCAACAACACTACTGAAAGCTGGTCAGACTTCCGCCCGGAGCACCCCGTGGATCGCGGCGCTTTCAGAGCGGCCCCGCCTCAACCCAGGAAACGCTGCCGAGACTATGACGGTGAGGAAAACGCACCTTGGGCAGCGTGAGCTTTTTGCTCTCGCTAAATCCGCGCAGACAGAGTTTCGGTGACCACGTCCCATCTGTCCTCCAGAGAAAGGCTTCTGCATGAGAGGAGACATGTGCCCTTTCGACCACGGCAGTGACCCGGTCGTGGTGGAGGATGTCGGTCTGCCCACTATGCTGCCCTTCCAACCTCCGCCCATCCCGGTTGTGGACGGCCCCCCGCCCCCGGGCCTTCCGCCGCCGCCGCTCATGAATCCCCCACCTGTCAATCTGGGGCCTCCGGTACCCCCGCCGGGCACCCTGCCGCCAAGCCTTCCGCCAGTTGCAGGTACCCTTCCAACAACCGATAACATCACGCGTGGTCGGCTTTTGAGAAAATCGAAGGCTTTTAGTAGCGTCTTACGGTGTGGGGAAAAAACGGTAGGCTAAAATGTTGCCAGTTTTTGTTGACTGAAACTTGACAAATGAAATTGTTTTTCAGGACCGCCGCCTCCGCTTCCTCCACTTCAACCATCCGGAATGGACGCTCCTCCAAATTCCATTACGAGCGCCGTTCCCACTATTGTCACCTCCGGCATGCGCCCCTCCGCGCCCCAAATACCTGCACCACTTTTCCCCTCAGGTAAAATAGCAGTCGTGCAACTTTTACGATTCGCTGTTAACGAAGTGCGTTTGCAATCGATTTGACATAAATATCGCTTGTTGTGCTCTGTGCGGCAGATACGTATGATTCAGACGTGTACAACCCCGAGGCTCCCAGTATCACTAGTAGCTCCAGGCCAATGTACCGCCACCGAGTCAACGCCCAGAGGCCCAACCTGATTGGCCTCACCATGGGGGATGTGGACCAGCCGCAGAAAGGTAGGTTAACACACCGGCAGATTTTTGCATACACCGTTACCAGCATTTCCTTGCCCACCTATGAAGCATTTTGTAGAGAGCCCGATGAATCAAAAACTACCGTAATTCTCAAATATAGGACGCGCCCTCGATTTCCGATAGTTTGTCCACGACGTAAAAACTTTATCAAAAGAGAATAAATCTCGTCTATGTAAATTCTTCATATTTTCTTGCGCTCATATCCATGAATTGTATATTTGTTGCGGATTAAGTTAAGTGTGTTTCAGATTTCCCGCATTGCAAACGGTCAGTGAACGCCTCACCAGTGTACCGTTGAATGCACTCGAAGCAGTTTTTCTTTTTCTTCGCGACGCAGTTTTAGTTTATTCTGCCATAAATCGCCAACGTTGCATCCTTGCCTATTTGGTTGTCATCTTTTGTCCCAACGGCATGATGTAAACGGTCAGTTTGGCTTTGTATTTTTCCAGATAAGGTTCCAAACAACAGTATGAGAATTGTTATGGATTCCAGCCTGAGGAAGAGACCTGCTGGTTTACATGATGGGAGCATTCTCCACAAGAAACCTTGGTTTGACAGGTTAGACATTGTTGTTAAGTGCAGTGTTGCCTTATTTGAGTAAAAAGAAAAGAAAAGTAGCCTCAACCAGGCAATGCAATCTTTTGCCCCCCAGGCCTAACTATAACAAACCCAACCACTTGGGCTACCACAGAAGAGCTCCCTTCAACTCTCCCAACACCAAGCTGCTGGTTCGGCAAATTCCCTCCGAACTCAACAACATCAGCAAACTCAATGAACATTTCAGCAGGTTTGGAACCATCGTCAACTTGCAGGTACGTCGCCTTGTCACTACTGTTGTTTGTTTCCTTGGTTACTTCACATTCTGCCGCTGAGCAATTCTGTCGGCGAGACATATGACCACTTTGTGTGGTTGTGCGTGTGCATGCCCGTCTGTCAAAATCTGATCGGAACATTTCCAAAATGTCAGTCAAATGTAAGGATTGTCATACGTTTCCCTTGCTAGTGTATAATTGGAGCTTTGTCTAGAAGAAGAGTTTAAGATGAACACTTGATTGACTTGAGAAAATTGACTAAAATATCAGCAGAAAGATTAAAGTCTACTAGCAAAATCTCTCATAGTCGTACCTGCAAAAATTAAACTTGCAACACACTCCAACACACCCGATTAACCAGGTGTTCTTAAGGTTATTATTAAATAAGGCCGGAATGACCCATCCCTTTTTTTTCTAAACAACCCCAAAATGCTTAGCGCTGCTTCAAGATTGCTGGAATTAAAAAAAAAAATAGCTGGGGCGCATTACTGGAAAAGCTTGAGAACCACTTATATTTTCAAAGGTGGCCTACCAGAATGACCCGGAGGGTGCGCTGATCCAGTTTGCGTCCCCGGGTGAGGCCAAGCGGGCCATCCAAAGCACGGAGGCCGTCCTCAACAACCGCTTTATCCGAGTGCATTGGTTCCGGGAGAACAACGGCGATGGACCGGGACAGACTCTGGCTCACGTACAGCAGGTGCAGTCACAGCCGGCCGCGGTACACTTTTTTTTCCTTTGGGTTTTCGGAATTGGGAACCCTAAAACGCTTTTCTCGAGCGTCTATTTAAATCTCACCAACGTTCAGCAGCCCCCGGCGACTTCGTTGAAGCAGTCCGTCAAAGATCGCCTCGGACCTCTTCTCACTGCAAACTCTGAGCCGCCACAGGACCCCGGTCAAGCTTCTCAGGTTTGCGTTTGCGGGAACGCTGCTCGTCAAAGAATACCATTTGTACTAACGTGTAAAGAAATTCTTTTAGAACCCCGCAAAAGTGTCTGTGAAGGAGCGCTTGGGTTTCTCCGCCAAGCCTGCTGCGCCTGTTGAGAAGGCAAGTGTCAGCCAACCGGAGCTTTACGTTCCCCTTCTATGTTGGATCAAGGGTTTTGTGCTCACGTTTTACCCGATTTCAGGTGTTTTCAACTTCGGCGGGGCTCTCAAAAACGGTATACAATCCTGCAGCCTTAAAAGCTGTCCAAAAATCTGCAGATGACTCTTTGAAGAAGAAGCAGGTGAGAGGGGAAATGTGCTAGAAGTCTAGAAATTGCAAAATCCCCTTTCCAAACCTATCAGTGTTATTTAATTGCCTAGAATTGATTTTCTTCACTATAAGCTGGTCACAGTTGTAGTGGAAGTCAAAACGAATGCAAACTAAGTCAGTCTAGTAGCATATGCTTACTAATTGAAAGCCTGGTGGTATTGTTTGCAGTCGTCTATTCAGCCGTGGTTTTCAACACCTGTGAAACGTTTTCTAACCCACTATAACACAATTTAGCATTAAGGTTCTTATGTTCCGGTTAGTTTGCTCTTCATTTAAATAAAAAATAAGCCGTTTCTGTCACTGCATTAAATTTGATGCGCTAATTCCTGTCTCAACCTGGGTTAAAATTTCACATACCCCCTAAATGACCTTCAAGACCACCAAAAGAAACGCGCAGCCCCGTTTGAGAACTACTGATTTCCAATAAATGCAGCATCAGTGCTTGATAATGTCCCATAAATTCTTTCTCAGGAAGCCCTAAGGCTACAGCAGGATGTTCGCAAGAAGAAGCAAGAAATCTTGGAGAAGCACATTGAAACGCAGAAGGTAAGATCATCCATCCCATTGACCGATTGAACATATCAACGCATACGCGGTACACAAATTTAAAAACAAAAATGGAACAAAAGAAAACAATTGTCAATGGAGATCACAGTTCAGTACGGTTTACCTGTTCAAAGGAAGTACTAAGCCTTACTAATCGCGTCAATACACTTGGATGTTATTCATGTACAAGCGTTAGGGGGACGTGCATAAATGTGACTATGTATCAGGGTGATATTACCGAAGCAGGCTTGGAAAAGTGACTCAAATAAGGTATGTTTAAATCCGATGTTCGTTCATTTCTGTTAAAGTCCCAATTAGACTCCCCTACAATGGTAACCAACTAACTCGCAATCAGTAAAATCCCAGTTGGGGCTTTGTAAAATCTCAATGTCTATTGAAGCCGTCATAGCACGAAGCTATCGCACTACTTTTTCAAACTCGTTAGTTGGATTACGGCGCCGTGGTCCCCTGAAACGTTCCTTTTATGCCTTTGTGATCCCACAGCTCCTGATTTCCAAACTTGAGAAAAACAAAACAATGAAAGCAGAGGATAAAGCCAAGATCATGGAAACCTTGGCCAACTTAACCAAGAGCATCACCAAACTGCAAGAGGAGATCAAAGGCATCTCGAGCAGCAGCAGAAATCTACTGCACACAGTCAAGAGCAAGGCCCAGGTAATACTTTTTTTTTTTTTTTATGCAGATAGGATTTTTTCTTTTTCATTGAGTGAATCCCCAATAGTTAGGCACAATGCGCTATTAAAAACCACTACCTTGCCTCATAAGCGATGCCGTGCCTGTGCTTTTGAGCTTCTGCGAAAGCCAGCAGAATGTAACGTTGTTTTTGGTGCCAGGCTCAGAGAGAGCTCCTTGATACAGAGCTGGACCTGTACAAGAAGACTCAGGCCGGAGAAGACACCGCTTTGTTGAAGATCAAGTATACCCAGCTGCAGATAGAGGTACACTTGCGCTCACAAATTGACAAGAAGTTGTGTACCACTCCTTCAAAAATAAGAAAAACTTGTTGTCAGGAAAAATACATTTATTTACAACGGACTTCAAGTTGTAATAAAAGTAAAGATAAGTTTTTTATTTTTGTCTTTTTAGGGTCGATACCGATTAGTAAAGGAGGCCGATTAATGAGCATTTGGAATAAGAGGAAAACTATTCAAAGTCTTAACTTTGTTAAAATGTCTTGAAGTATACGTTTACTGAACACATTTTCAGGTTTACATTTTTTTTAACCTTTTCACAATATGCAGCTTTGTTGCAAGATCCTTACAAAGGAGTGCTAGTGGACATAAATGAAAAGGCTTGCTCTCAGCCGTCCTTAATTCCATGCTCGCGCCAATTTCCTTTTGTTCGCCCTATGCGCTTGTGTTTAGGCCGCTAAAAGGGGACTGCTGATACCGGGCCGGGGTCGCGGGGTCTCGGCTCGAGGGCGCGGCGCTCCGAGGGCCCGCGGCCGAGGCGCCAGAGGGCGGGGCAGAGGCGTTCCCTTGCACGCGGTTGTGGACCATCGACCCAGGGCGCTGGAGGTTTCTGCTTTCACTGAGACCGAGCGGGTAGACCTGCTGCCACATTTTGCCGTAAGTCTGCTTATTCCTTCCAAACGCGACGTGCTCTAGACCGCAGCGCGTACTGCTTATGTCAGAACAGTGCTTCTCAACCACTGCGGTCTTGTACGTTCATGTGCAAATTACCCTTCGCTACTGCAATACTTGTTGGGAAATGTGAAAAACACTTTACCCGCAACAAATGTGGAATTTACGGTTATGAACACAGGAAAATATGAAGGATTCAGCGAGACGAGATTCAATCTGTTTTGCTCTCGTCCTATACGTGCTAACATAGAAACTACAAGAGTTTGACCCTAAAATGAAGGGCGCTATACACAAGTGCGCCCTGTATGTGGGGAATGAGAGTATTTTAGGAGGCTGAATGTGCCATGGCTCAAGTTTTAGAAGCAATCATAAAAGGTTCTAATCCAGAAAGAAAACTGTCAATGCAAAATATGGCGCGGAAAATAAGCGACGTTTGTCATGGGGCAGATTTCGAAGTGACCAATGTTCCGTGTTCACAATTTTGAAGCAATTTGGAGAAATCGAAGATTGCCGGATTGATGAGAGCAGCTTGTCCGCCGTCATCACGTACAGGAGCAGAGCGGAGGCTGAGCGGGTGAGTCGCCTTTTAAGCCCTTATGGACCCCCCCCCCCCCCCCCCCCCCCCCCCCCCCCCCCCGTGGGTTTTCATTTTGCGTGCCTTGCCGAATTGCAGGCGGCCCTCCACGGCGTGAGGATGAACAACCGTAATTTACGCCTGGCCTGGCATAAGCCTGTCAAGACGCTTAATGCTGCTGATGTCAACGAGGCCGAGCCAGAGGACGATGAGGTTGGTGACAATTGTTTTTTTTTTTTTTTTTACGATAGATTACTGTAAATGTAGTTTAATGAATCACGAATGGATGGCACTGTGTTTTCAGGGATGGGCAACTACCAAGACCAAGTTTCTTGACATTTTTTATTGATTTTTTTCAAGTATCTGTACTCGCGATGGCATCCGATGCTCATAGTGCTGTTTTATGATCACAAATTCGAACTTGCACAACATCGTTAATACTCATATTTTAATGCCTTGCGCTGTTTAGGGGGTACATTGCAGATAAACAATATTTCTCCAGCTGAAAAATGAGGTTGAGAAACACTAATTTGGGGGGCGCGTCTGTTCTACCCCTTTCGAACACAAGAGGGAGCCATTAAACAAGATTGCTCCAATGGAATTTATGCTGTGGGCAGTGAGTAATGTAACGCTTGTTTTGTAATCAGGTAGGTTTGCTGAACTCAATCAATCTCAGGGGTTTTAATACATGGATGTCTACATTTTTTCTTCGGAGAGCCACAGTCAGAATAATCGAAGCAAATAAGGGCCACTTTGAATTTGTTTTTTTAATTTTACTTTAAATGTATCGAGTACTTTAAATCAATCATTTGTGTGTTGTTAGTGCTGTAAATGACAGTCTTTTTGAAAAACCGCTACCTAAATATCTTTCTATAAGCTAAATAGTTTGGGATTTTACAAGATTTTAGATTTTTTTTTTTTTTTTTAAGCTCTTTTTTTTAGCAATGTTTGCTTCGCATACGCTCACAACTTGCTTGTATTTGTTGTGGTTTCTCGCCAGTACCCAGAAGAGTCGCTGAGCGATGACGCCTTGCTGCAGGATGACGACGAGGAGGAAGACGACAACGAGCCCCGCTCCTGGCGCAGATGAAGATGTTCTTTGGCGGCCGACTATTTTGATGACCAATTGTCCAGAAATGTATTTATTTGAATGCCTGTTTAATATTCTGACAAGGCTTGACATCACACAATATGTAACTGGCTGAAGAAGGAAAAAAAAAAAACATGCACATTTGATTGATTTTTAATATGTATTCCAGATGCAAATTTTTTGTTTTTTTTAAATGCTCTTAATGTAGATTTTTTTTTTTTTTTCTTAATTTGGATAACTAGTTTGTCTGGACATGTGACAGCTTGCTGAATCATCAGTTTGAGAAAAGAAATTCTGTATTCTGGTTAGCAAAATGACAGACCATAAAGTTTTGGCAAAGTAGTGTTACATTGATTGGTCATGTGTAAATATTTTATCTAGGTTGAGATGATTTGTACGAAAGCCCACTTTCTCAGTTATTTGCTTTAATTTTGAATTGTGTAAAAAAAAAAAAAGAAAAAAGAAAAATAAAGGATCGAAACGGTCAAAAACACTGCCAAAAAAAAAAAAAAAGTGGCAGTTAGACAAGCGCTATTCTTTCAAATCTGTAATTGACCATTAAAACAAAACAAACAAAAAAAATAAACAACTGTTCACCTAAAGAGCAAATTCCTAAACCATTCCTCCATCCTGAAGTTGTTGGATTAGTAAGTTAAATGTACTATGCTAATGATTCCAGCCCAAGGTAAGAACCTATCAAATATTTTTCACAATAAAATGTAGTTTTTCAAACAGCATGAAGATGTGAATCAAACACCTAAAATGCTTATTTTTATTGCAGGTGATCTTTCCAGTTGAAGAAATTAAGAAACGTCACACATTACTGTTTTTATAGAACTAATGTTTATTAAATATATATTTTTCTATTTCCTCGTGTTGTGATTTTTTTGGGGGGAGGTGGGCGAACACCCTAAAAGGGTGTGCGCAAAGCGGACTACCATAAAATAGTTCTGCAGTATTCAAGTTTGTGAGGAGTTCGATTCAACCGCAGTCTCAGAAGGCTATCGATTCATTTTTCAAAATGAAAACGTCTACCGGTGCTGTGCCATTTGAATTTGTAATACCAATGTAGGCCACAAGGTGACAGACGTCGCTCAAGCGCGCCCCCACCTCCAGTCTGGAATTGTGACGTAGAAGAAGAAGAAAATGTCATGGCCTCTCCAATTAGATTTCATAGGTACATTAATAATAACGTGTTGCTTTTTTTCAGCCACAGCGTTGACATTTTTTTTTAGTGTGTGAGACGTTCGTAAATTTGTGTCCTCCATAACGTGGATACATTAAACTCGTGTGAAAAAAACATCTTATAATAGCATAATTGGACAAGCAGCTTTTGGATTGACAGACTGACCCATTCGACTGCGCAGTTCTTCACGTTGGTGAGTGAGCCAGCTGATAAATGTGGTTGTTTATGTTTTCTGTAAAACAAACAAACAAAATCAACAAATACAGATTTTACACTTTAGCTTGGCTGTTCAGCAGTTTTGTGGCATTTTTGAATAGGAATTATCATGCAAGATGTCCTCGAGTGAGCACACTCGGACTTAATAGGTTAGCTCGAATATGTCAAAAGATATAGACCAAAAACAAATGTCCACCACAATGGACACAAATGAGTGGGCTGGGTCTCAGGTTTGATAATGAAATGTTCAAATGCTCTTCTTTATATAGGCTTGATAGAAATGAACATGTTTTTGTTCTTATAAAACATGGTACTTTTTGTTATTCATCTAGTCAGAAACTGCGTGGCTGAATGCGGCCCACCAGGAGGATGTCACATTGTTTCAAACAACCAATTTCAAATCATCCATCATTTGTTGCCCAATCCTGCTAGAGGAGGTGCTTTTAAAATGTATTTTTTAAATGATTTCCAAATTATTTGAACTAACACCCAGCTGACATCCGCCCTCTAGCGCATCCGATTACGGAAATGATTGTCAATTAAAAATACGGCAGATGTAAAAATACGCATCTGTGCATCAAAACTAGGCTTATGTGACCGACAGATCAATCTTCCTCGAATGGTGTTGTAATAAAAACAAAATTATAATCTTTAAACTAGCATTTATAGGACACACCCATTCCTTTGGCCGTTATTGGAAAAAAACAAACAAACGTATATTTGGGGGAATTACGGTAAGCAGCAAAATCGGCTCGTTTTTATCCGTCTGGTGGGGCGGGCGTTTTGTCACTGAAAATGACATCAGTAACAACCAATCACGGCTCACCTGTTTTCTTAGTTAGTTGATTGGTTGCCACCTGAACTCCAAGTCTCCGTGATGTCATTTTTAGTGGACGGCAAGAGGCAAGATGTTGCGAGTGACTTTGCTAGGTGCTGCTAAATTTGATGTCCGCGCGTCTCAGCGTTCACGCGGACTCCCAGCAGAAAAAGCTCCCACAATTCCTCAGGCTCGGATAAGAAAGGACAAATAAGCCAATCAGCATGGAGCTCTTCGAGTGCGCCCGGACCACCCTCGGCGCTTGTCTGGCTCGCAGATATAATTGTGAGGAATCAGATTTGGGGCGCTACAATTTTGCCTCTTCATCATTTACGCTTTCCGCCCCGCCGCCGAGCGTGTAGCTCCCCTCCGTCTCAGTCAGGGGGTGTTAAAGGCCCCCCTCCCGCCACCTCGTTTACCTACCGTGGCATTATCAAGTCTTCGCCTGCACGAGACAAAGGAAACTAGATTCTGTTGCGCTCGAACAAGCTATAATGCTTTTCGCATGCCGGAGTGTGTGTGTCAAGCTTTCATTTTCTCTTATGTAAACCGTAATTAATGGAAGAATTCAGGATATTTGTACAACTTTTTACTCTACGCCAGAAAGATGGATTTTCAGCTGTGGAGCGTACGTCTGCTGGAAGCGAAAGAAGGTCCGGAAATCACAAAATGATCCCCACTCTTATTCTATCTTGTGTGGCCTTAAGCGCTTAACTGTTTCCAACCGTCGTATTTTGCGCACTATTGTTTACTTTTCCGCGCATCGGATTATAAGATGCACCTTCAACGAACGGCCTTTTTAAAAACTTTAAAACTAATGAGAACACCTTGTTTAGACTAATGGCCCCAAATGCTCGTAAATAATTTTTAGGGGGCTCGACAAGTGACAAAATAAAGGGAGAACCACTGAATATGTTGATTTGACTTTTTTTTTTTAGTCGCTTTACTCTTGAGCAAAACTACAAAAATAAATGGCGTCAACTAAAAAGGATTCTTTTGTTCAAACTTATTTGTCCCTAAAAAGTTTGTTTATTGAAGCCCGCGGGGGCTTGAGAAGACGCTGCTATGGATATGCGGCATCTAGGCTAACGCATCAAATAACACACTTTCCAGCATATTTATTCACATTCGTTTGAATCTCATCTCAGAACACAAAAACATCCTCGCGTGCCAATTAGGATCAAATGCAACCGGGCCGAAATTCGACAAACAATTTTGAATCCAAATTTATTGATTGATCACATGTATTCCCCGACCATCTGTCCTTCCTTCAACTATGTAGGACTATAAAGAAGGTGTTTTTACACATTGACCCCCCCGCCCTCCAAAGTTAAATGTCCCCACCGCTACAATGGCAGGCCTCTGTAAAGACATTAATATTTGATGCGATCATGGGCTTCCATAAGCAAATTTCACTCTCTAGCAAGTGGAGCCAAAGCATGATTAATTTAGTATTTCTCCCCCTTTAAACAACGCAGGGCCCCTGGCCACAATGCCAGGCGCAGTTTGAAACCAACGTAGCAGCCCCTAAATCATAATCAGCATCGTCATTCGGTATCATGCCACTTTGGGGGCGCGTTGTCGTTCTCGCGCAGCATCTGCGCTCGCGCCTGCCTGCGTGTCACCTTCAACGCGCCTTTCTCGATCGACTTATGGGCCTACAAGTGACCTCGGTGAAGAAGCGCAATGTTTAGCCCGCTGGCTTGTGATGGGGCGGGGATTTCCAAAATGCGGTTGTTGTCGTCGTCATCGCTGGGATGGACATGACGTCAAATGTCCGTCATGTCCGTCAGCCCGCCGCGCCCCTTTTTTGCTCACGGAAATATAATTCAACTGACTTGAATGTTCATCTGCTACACTCTATTCCTGCATCTTTAGCGTGCAGACCGCAATCAGCCTGCAGTTAGCGTGGCATTCGTTACGTTACATTATCACTAATCAGTGGAGAAATATGATCACTTGAGTGAAATAACTTGGTTGGATAGTTCCCTACTTGACATTCGCATCTATAATACTGCCGACTTTACCAGAGTTTTATTTGTAGTTGCTCCCTGTCTTAGTCCTGGTTTCAGGTTTCTTGCCGATAAAAGCATTCCGGGATGCGTTTTAAGTAACCAATAAATGCAGACCAAATTTGTATTCTTTCTCTGATCGGCTTTTGGCCAGGAAATTCAAGTTTTTAATTCCCTAATTAAAGATGATTTTAGTCAACCTCAGCAATACTTTATTTCACTTGTAGGGTATGTGACAGATGAAATCTAGACAAATGTTAATGAAAGCATCTTCTATAGTCGTGGGGCAGGCGGTTTTAACTGAGACCTGGCATCCACCGTTTGAGAGTCATGTAAAGCACGTAAAGCATAATGCCATCCAATGGACACGATTGCAAATTGCACTTTCGTCCCCCGCATTAAACATAACGGTGTATTATAGCCGGCTTTGTTTTCATATTAGGCTTATATTACTGTATAGAAAATCCCAGACTTTGACTCCAAAACGAAGGTTCGCTTTATACACAGGTGCGTCTTTTATTTGGGGAATTCCGTTACTTTGCTAGCCAGTTCTTCTTTTAAAATCTTAAAACAAAGGCAAAATGCCAGCCCGCTATGATTTCTTCGTCAGTGCCGCGTCGAACGCGTTCATCGCAGGCGCGGCGATCGCGATGAGGCCGTACGGCAACACCGTCACCGCACAGTTGAAGTCTATCAGAGCCCGAAAGACACGGCAGTCAACTTCCCAGGCTCTCGCATTGATCGCGACTGTGATTCGCAGCATGTAATCCGATGCTCCGTGACAGCTTGTAAGTGAGGTTAAAGATGGCAATTTAATTATGTGTCAGAGGTCACATTAAATTCTGACCCTTGACCCCTGACTACAGGACCGTTTGATTAGTGACAGGCTAGCATGATTGTTAAAGCATCGTTGCAGAGAGTGTGTGCATGATAACAATCGCACAATGAATGAAGTGTGACCTTTGATGGTGGACATTTGCACATAGCGTATTTGTCATATAAACTATAAGCTTCCCTGAAAGTGTGACTTCAAATGTATACAGTCAAATAAATGTCACCTAGAAAGCTTTGTGGTAGGCAGAAGGAGATGAGGCCACTGTAATTAGCTGTTTAATGTACACACATAAAAAAATCTCATTACTGTATACTCAACAGCCAATAAGCACATTTGTAATGGGAAACATTCATTCAATCGCACTAAGGCATCCGCATTGCTGACATGTTTTTCTCTTGTGGATGCAAAAACTACTTTAGGTTCGCTTTTAACTTGTCAGGTTTCATCTGTGCTAAACTCCAGCTCCCCGTGACTTTGAAACAGAACAGGTGCTCTATGTTATTTTCTGGGTAGTGTTTTGTGTTTTGATTGGTGTCGGGGTTTTCTGATTTTTGTTCTGTTCTGGATTCCTGTTGGGTTTTGATTTGTCTCTTCACATCCTGGCTTGTTTGCGCTTTTGTTCATGTTAGTCCATGTTTCTCTTTCCCTTGTTTGTGTAATTGCATCCACCTGTCTGCGTTAACCTGCCTTGCGTTTGCCAATCAGCTCCCTGTTCCAATTGTGTCTTGTCCAGGTGCTTGTTGTTGTCCAGTCAGTTTTGTTTCCTGTTTTCTTTCAGTTCTTGTTGGGTCGCAGTCCATGTTCTTGTCATCGTACCCACCGTTAACCTAAGTTAAGCTTATCTGAGTTAAGTAGTTCATGGGACCCAATCGAAAAAAAACATCGTACCAGAATATAACCGCATTCTACAGCGGCTCGATTTTAGGTGTACAACTTTTAATCGTCTGTAACTAAGGACGATATCTCACGTGTCATGTACATACACCATTATGTGGGCGTGAACTAAATTGTAGTTGGTGAATGTTGACCTTGAATGCTAATCACTAGCATGCTAAAGCTAAAGTGCGGCGAATACGGTAGATATTAAAAAGAAATGGGGATGGAATCATTGATCGAAAAACGGAACGAGATTTCATAGTGACACCCGCGGAACACCCCGGCTCTCGGAAACACGAGAAGCCACGGCGCCGCGCTTCACCTTTCCGCTCGTCATCCATCAGAAGAAGCTCTCGGCGCCTCGCCAGCCTTTTAGTTGCCGTTGCGGCCGGCCCCCAGGACGCAGGGCCCCGGCGGCGAGCGGCGTATGCAAATGACTGGGCAATTGCAGATATACAAATATGTACCCATGGTCCGGGCGGTCTAATGGCCCCCGCTCCCCTCCTCCTCCGGCTTGCTCAATGGCTCATTAAGATATCTGCTTGGTTTATTATGTGAATAAGTCACGGCTGGCTTGTTATGACCCTCCAGGTTCCTGTTTGTGCCGCAAGATGTGTGGCGCTCAATTAGGCCGCCTGGCTGGCAGAGTTAACCCTTCGCACCATCCGCGTAGCCTGCGTACAGCGTGGGTGTTGGAGGCAGGGATCAAAAGATCAATCCTAATACAGTGCTACCGAGCTGACCTCTCAGATGTAATAAAGGCGCCATCTTTCACCCATGGGGCCCATTGGGCGCCTCCCGCCCCGTGAACAAACCCGCTATCTTTAAATTAGCTGACTGCCGTGGCCCGCGGGTAATTGCATTAGTTTATCAATGTTGAGCACAATTTATTACTGACTGTGACAACGCTAGCGTCCCGGTGTTAATGTCCACGGCGAGGGGACCGGGAAATAGGGCCAAATAATAGGGCAAATAAACCAGAAGAAAAACATTTTGAAACAAAAGACGGAAGTCACCTGTTATTGCTTTCGGCTTTGTAGGTTTTCACCAGCGTAGTTGAACTGGAAAGTCAGAAATGTACTTTGCAATAATTTGTTCTATTCGACCCCAGTGGTCGAAACACGCTATTCTGACAAATTTTGTGTACTATGAATATGTAATATGAATTCAGCTGCAAAGTCCACTTTTTTTTTTTAAGCAATCTGATGTCAGGGGCGGAGCTACATCCTCACAGCTTGGGGCCGATTTTGGCACTTGTGATTTTCAATCAAAGAGACACATTGTGCATTCAGACTCCCAAACACACTTAAAGGCAATTGGGAGTGTCCATTATATCTACCACGCATGCTTTTGTCAATGTGGGAGACAACCGGAGTATCCGGAAAAAAACCACGCGGGCACGGGGAGAACATGCGAACTCCACAACCCCAATCAAACCTGCGACCTCTGAGCTGCGATGTGGACAAGCTAACCGGTCTGCCACCGTGCCACCTCAATATAAATGTATATACCGTAATTCCCCAAATACAAGACGCAGCTGTGTAAAGGACGCACCCATAATTTGGGGGTGAAATTCAGCTATTTTTTTATATTACCTTTTGTGTAGGCCCCTGGGGCGGCAGCCATTTTGCTACTCGCTATCGACTTAAATTAACATCGCAGTTGCTCAGGGCTCCGGTCACAACCAACTCTTTCAACTTGCAAATATTAAACGGCCAGACTAGGAAAAGAGTTGAGCCGCGATTTGTCCTGCGCAAATGTGATGTCGTTTTTGCTTGAAAGCAAGTGACAAAATGGCCGCCTCCCAACGATGGATAAAAACGGGTGTGTTTTGCTTGCTATTCCACAAACATTTTTTTTTTCATGTCTGTCAGAATGCCATGTTTCGACTTGACCTCTTAAAATTTCAAATTGCCACACATGCATATTTTGCTTTTTGCTGCCTTTTGTTTTGAAAATCTTAACGGGACGTCCCTGCTTCAACAAAGGTCAAATAAAATAAAATGACATAGAATGGAGAAAATCTATTCCATCCATCACATTTATCAACCTGCTTTATTTGAAATTTGACATGAGTTTTCCACCCACTCGTACATGAATAAATTAAGGTAAAAATTGTCATCATCATCAAACGTTCATGAACCGACAGGCGATCTTTTAGCATTCCTTTAATACAAGTGAAAAAAAACCCCATGCTATCCACTGCGTTCCTTTCAACCACGAGGCTTCTTGAGGCCCCTGTGAATTTCCTACGTCGTCATCAATGATGGTTGAAGTCATCCCTGCTTGCGTCCTTGCATCTTCTTGCTGGCACTTATCCTTATTGAGCGCTTGATCAGCAAGCACATCAAGGTGGGACTTTTTTGCAACGAGGAGCTTCCGATGTCCAGATGGCTCCTTTCACCTCTTTCCCAGCACTCGCCTTTTGGTCGCTCGTCTGAGTTGCCGGCGCTTTTAACATAAGGCCCTCGTGACGAGCCGCTATCCGCGTTTGAGATTTCCGGGTGGGCTTTTACCTGTTGAGAAACATGAGAGTGTGTCCTGTGAGATGGATTTCTAGCACGGTTGCTATTCGGATATCTAGCACGGTTGCTATTCGGTCCCCCGAACCCGGCGCTCTCGTCGGAGACGATCGACCGGGAATAGCTCACGTCAGCACTCTTTAAATCGAGAGGCCTTTGGTATTTGTCAGGCGCGGGACGACATCAGATTCCGACGCTATGAATGCGTTAATCAATCAAAAATGACTGGATGAATTTAGGTGCTAACCCGTTGACCTCCGATTCTAAATATTCCGTTTTAGTTGAAAGAAGATACTGCGTTTTGTTTCCTCATCACGCACACTGATTAAAAGAAGTTTCCACAGCATTCTACCGCATCCGCCGTTCGCGAGGCACAGACGAGCTCGGGACGCTCGAATCACTTGACCATTAGGCCCCGCTTTAAACCTGTTTATGACCACAGGCTTGCCGTAAACGAATTACTGCGTGCTTAAACCAGACCGGAATTGTCACACTTAAAAACAATATTACGGAACAGCGCCATGAATCACATCCTCCCTCCCGACTCGTCTTCGCATTTTCTTTGTCATTCAGGCTGACTTTTTTTTTTTTTTCCCCCCCCTCTGCCATCTCTCACATGGCTTGCCTCATTTTATGCATTCCGCCATCTCTTGATCCTGCTCCTTGCGCTCCCCGCTGCTTAATTAAAGCATGTATTATTAATGCGGCCATATCTTTGTCCATCCTTCTTCCCCCGTACGTATGACTGCTACATTACATTTAAATTGTTTTGCTGTAATTCCCCTTTTAAAGTCCCCCATGTAATCAGTGTTTGCAGAGGCGAGGGGAAAGTGGCGGAGATTACGCGCTTGTACAGCAACCTCCTGTTAGATGTGCGCCTGGCCCCGTAATTAGGCCTGTTTTACAAAGCAAATCAAAATGGCTCCATTCTGCACAATATGAGCTTCATAAAAAGAAGTTGTCAGAGTGCGCAGTCCGCTGCCTTTGCCAAAACCCCCGGGAAAGAGCCGCAACACCGCAGCGCTTGTACAGTAGCCTTTTGATAACGGCCGCCGTTTTCCTCCGGAAGCCATCCAAATGCTGAATTGAAGACTTGTGGGATTCTTAACGTTTTCCATTGTATGTTTTTTTTTTCTCAATACCTCCTTCCGTCACTTGTGCTTTGTAGCGGGTTTATTTATTAAATCTGCCAATTATATTCCCACATCTCGAGCCGTATTTTGTGCAGTCTGATTTCTTTGCCTTACAAAAGAGCTAATGAATGAGTTATTATGGAACTAATTTATTTTATGAGGCATGAAACTTTCTATTGCTGACAAGCAGAAATAAGAACAATTCAGAAACAGTTTACAGCGTTCCCCCGCTACTAGGCGCTTCACTTTTTGCAGCTTCAGTGCTTCACGTTTTCTTTGTTTTTAAAAGACCGTCACTTTACAGTCACCGGTGTACTACAAGCAAACTCCCGCACTCAATCCGAATTTGGACGCTGAAGGAGTCAAACAGCCTGTTAATACTCGGTCTTCTTCAGCCACAAATGAATGCACTTTTGCTTCAAACTAAACCTGTGTTATGTTCTATATTTTAATATGTATTTTAATTTTTATCCAAATACCCGATGATTCAAATTTTCAGTAGAAAATCCGAATAACGAAATAATTAAATAGACCTTTTGTAAGAAAAAGAACATACCTTAATTCCCCGAATATCGAAAGCATCTGTGTATAGGACACGCCCTTAGTTTTAGGGTATTTTCTATGTTACTGTGTATAGGATTCACCGAGCTTATTGAAAGTTGTGCACCATCCGTGTTCCACCAAATTGCTGTTCCCTTACCGGTGCACTCTTAATTCAATCGAAAGGAGACGTCGTAACGTTGACATGATTTTCTCCATTTTGGTCATATTTCTGTGTGTGAACAAGGATGGACTCGGACGTTGGTTCAGTCTGCTCCTTTCTTCTATTAAAAAAAAACATGCAAAACAACCACTGTTAACGTGAGCTGCTGTTAGCTGATTGTCCAATTAAAAAAAAAAATGTAATCTGTAAGTTACCATTTATAGGAAGCACTCACACTTTTGGCCTTTATTTTTGGAGAAAAAGTATGTCTTATTTTTGGGGAATGACTATATATTTTAATTTATATCCAAATACTCGATGATTCAAATTTTCAGTAGGAAATCCGAATACTGAACTATTCAATAGCTGCAGCCCTATTTGTCACAAAACAAAACATACTTTGCCCCTGATGAATTGATCGTTAAACCACATGAGCTTCAGGGTTGCGGAAGCAAAGTCATGAAATTTCCAGTCAAAGTCATTTCCGTCTTTCCTCTAACGATCCCGTCCAATGAAATGGTTCGGGTCCAACTTGATCCATTAAGACGGTCTCTTGGCCGGCACGCCGTCGTAAACTGGATGATTTCACGTGTCCATCCCTCACTGTCACATGACGGGCGCGGGAAGAAATTGAAATGGAGGCCGAACGAGCGTAATAACAATAAATAAAGCGGATGAAGCGGAATGTGGCAGGCAGACAAAGGCTGTTGATAAGATACTGCCACATCCTACAAGTGATTACCAGAAAGCGGCCGTGATTAGCTGCTTGGAGATGTTTGAAAATCTCCCTCTAATGGGACAGATGCTTGGCTTGAGTAATGCGCTGCCTCTTCGCGTCGAGGAGAAGGTACCACGAAAAGACTCGCCGATATCATACCCCAGTGTTTAAATATTTTAATTTGTCAGAGGGGCCCCTCCCATGTCCTGCATTACCCTGACAACCATCCTTCATCAGCTGAACGACTGCATTATTCATTAGCGCTAATTATTTTCACATAACGTCTGCCCTGATATATTTAACCTCCACATTACACCGGGGATAATGGCCTTGTAAAATTGAATTGCAAGAAAGAAGTGGAGTTGGGAAGCTCATTTAAAGAACATAAGAGAGTGAAGGCGGCACCAGATGGGATGAGAGGGCTTTTCGAGCGATTGAAGAGCCAAAGGAGAGGGGGCTGATGGGAAGAGTGGCAAGCGCTTTGGGACGAGGAGCCCCAAAGTGACAGGACATTTGTCCCCGTCTCATTTGCGCGTTAAGAGGGGGGCCCGGCGGGTCTCTGTCGGGTCGAGGGTAAACCCCGACGCCCGACGTTAGAAGTGGCTCCCGCTGACCTCGCCCATCAAAAGAGGAAAACCGGAACCCAAACGGTTGGCGCCGAGCGGGCGCGCCAAGGTGGCTGGTGCTGACCCCGTTTGGGCCGGGATGTGCAAAAGAGTGGATAGTGATTGCGATCTGTCAATTCCGCTTATAGTCCACGGTTTTCTTTTAATTGCACGCATCTGCTCTCTTATTCTCTAGCTTTTGATTTCTGCATGCGGATTGGATGCGTTACTATCCATTCGCTTCTTGTGCTTGAGTTGTTGGGCTCGGAAAACAAAGCTCACTGTAATATCCTCATCATAAGGCGCACTTAAAAGCCTTCAATTTTCTAATAAGTTGCTTCGAGAGGAAAAGGAAAATCAACTGCTTCGGGCGCATTCACCGCTACACTCTCGCGACGTTCACTGACCGCTGTCAATGTGGGAAATCTGAAACACTATTAACCCGCGACCAGTATATAACTTACCTATATGAACACAAGAAAATATGTAGAGTTTAAGAAGATGAGACTTTTGTCTGTTTTGCTATAGTTTTTGCATTGTTGCCAGAGTGTTGGTGTGTATTATACATGGCAAAAAAATACTTGAATTTGACCCCAAAATTAAGGGCGCGTCCTATTCACGACAGGTGCGTCTTACATTTGTGTACTTATGGTAAATGCAGTCAAGGTTTTTCAAAGGAGTCATCAAACGAGTTGCTTCGCGTTCCAATCAATGCGCTCTTAATCGGAAAAGAAACATGTTCTACTCGTATCATGGCTTTAAAAAGCTTCAAATCGGATTAGATACCTGCGGACACTCTTTTAAAATCTCACATTCAGTAACTCCTGAAGTGCCTTCACGTACCCCCAAGTTACATAAAACGATATATGAAACATCTTATCGACCGTGTGACGCTCCTTGCTAGGTTTATTTGTTTGCTTTTGTTTCATTTTCATTCAATAAGCATTTGTTTATGTGTGTTTTTGTACGCTACATACGTCTATTTTATCTCACCTCTTGGTAGAAGAAGATGCCGTTTTACATCAGTTGACACGACAACTAACATAATAAACATCCGTCTGTGTCACGCGAGCATTATTATCTCGGTAAATGCAGACCTTCTGACACCTTTTGTTTTGAATCTGCTATTTCACAGCTGCGCTTAGGAAGTGTATACGTCTTCAAATTTGAGTCTATTCTTCTAAGTAACCATACAACGCCAGCTTCAGAGCGACATTAAATAAGCATTTTTCTTTTTCTTTTGTTGTGTTTGGCAGAGTAATGCTGCAGAGGCGGCCGCGTTGATCTCCAGGCGATGCGAGCGTAAACGCGAGCCAGCTACTTTGTATGCCTGATGTCGGGTAATTGCACTTCATTTCAACTGGGGAAAAAGAATCGGATTCTCCCGCCTTTTTGCGCGCGAGGCCCAGAAGGCATCGCTCTCTTTGCGTAAAATATCCGTCTCCCTGACATTTAGATTTGCCTTTTAAAGACGGCATTTTTCAAAAGTGGCGTTCCTTCATATGTTTTCTACAGGCGACAAAATTATTCTTTGACATCCCAGTCACTGTGTTGCTATTAAGTGACACATTTATCCAACCTTAAGCCATTTCCTTTTCCTTGCTAATAACGATATCATTTCATGCCGGGTACAAAAATGGTTTCGTCTGAGCGTAATCACGAGCGGCATTGCCCAAAGACAACTTTGCTGAATTCCAAAGCGTCGGTCGGACCTCGCGCCTGAAGCAAGAGGAGACGGAAATACAAAACAAAAGCGGGACTAAAGACGTGTTGCGCGAGCGCGACTTACACGTCAAATAAATAACCTGTAATGGGTTGACGGCGTTTGATGGCTGCCGAGAGAGTGCACTTGTCTCACCGAGGAGTAATGATGTCTTCAGTGAACGACTGTCATGTTCATCCCTGAATGACTCCTCTGGATTGCTCAAATTTTCCAATTACTGCTCTCTGGTGCCTCACAATCGACCTTTACCTACTTCGAAAATTACCGTGCTATCCCTAAATAATTTCCTCAACAAAGATGGTGCTTTGCATTATGAAATATTCAGATCTCAATTTTCCCTGCTCTATCAGACTTTGCCCTGCCGTAATTACATAATAATCCATAATGTAATTCATTTTGCGCACTTGGGGAATTGGAATCCCGGTCCCGGTAAATATGTCAGTGAAAATGGGAGGGTGTCTGCAATGTGGAAAAATGACTTTCTTTCTCTTTTTGGGGGGGAGTTATTTGCCTATAAAATATTAGTTTTATGGAATTTATGTTTGTTTTGTTTTCAAGAATTGGAAGCTAGCTACTTTTGGACACGTAAAGCAAGGTCTCCAAACTAAGGCCCGGGGGCCATTTGTGGGCCGTCGCTCGCGTTTTAGCGGCCCGCAGATGGGATTATGCAGATATAATGTTATGCGCTGCATGAAATAAATCGCTTCCCTGCAGCAAAATAAAAGCTTTCCTGCTACATTTAGTGCTTGGGACGAAACCCTGTGTCCACTAAAAGAGCCACAATGAATAGCAAGAACTTTGCAATGTGAGAGTCAGGCTAAGCCACTCAATGAAGTCGTCGAAAGGCTTGCAAATGTCATAAGTTGTCCGCCAGTGCCGCCCGGTAACCGCCAGGAGTCAAACAGACACAAACATTTCTAATGCCCCTTCTTCGCAAGTCGATAGGATCAATGCAAAAATTGGGGGAAATGCATGATAGAATCAGGTTTTCAATACATCCAAAATTGACAATATTTTCACATTTTAATCATGGCGGTAAATGAGCCCGACATGGGCTAAATTTGAAACCTCAAGGGTGTACCTCTCGACCTCCCGTTTGCAAACATTTAGAAGGGATGGCAGGACGGCATATTGAAAGTTGATATGCTTTGACAATCCACGCTAGTCTCCTAATATTGTTTTGTATGCTTTTCTTTGATATCACACATCAAAAACATCTAGTCTCAAAATTTGCCCCAGGGGTTAAAAATGTAAAAACATCTTTGACAGCGTTACAATTTTGCCTCATCACCGCTTAACAGGAAGTTTGACTTTGAAATTTTACAATATTTAGACAATGAGTTATTTTTTGAGCGATTACTTTTTAAAGTATTCAATCTCATGACAAATTTTTCAAGGCGGCTTTGTGCTTCTTATCAAATCGCGGCGCCCTTCATTGACTTGATAGCAATTAGTGTCGAATTGTCATTCCTCAGAGAATTCCTGAAGACTTTGCTGGGAGGAGTTGTAATTTAAATGGCATCAGTCACTGCGGGAATGTGAATTATGTCCAAGCTCATATCTCATGTGACACACGGCAGAGGAAGGAAAGAGTGCTATCATTCATCAAATGTTATTATCAGGCTAATTATAATGGGGAATATCGTCAAGACTTCCCTTTCTGCTTCAATTAAGAACGGATTAACAAAATGATCCGCGATGCTAATCATGTTCAGAATAATTGATCGTTCATCCGAAGATGAATGAGGCCGAGAACTGAACTTCTTAATTCATTTACTTTGACTGGTGAAACATGTTTCAATGATTTAGAATCTAGCTGCAAAATAACATTTTGTGGACACCTAATGCATTTCAGGACACCTGTTAACATTCCTGTCACAAAACGGCTGAGTGGTACGTGGACGCGCTCCGTGGATTTGCTCGCTTGGCGTCATGTCTTTTCAGCGCGGCTCCCCTATGACTCTTAGCTCCCTGATTCATGCACAAGGGGGGCCCTAATTAGATTCTCATGTGTATTTAATGGACTCACTTGCCTCGGTTCTGCGAGAGCGCTCTGGATGCTAGCAAGCGGTTCAACCACGCGAGCGTGACCGCGTTTATTTTAGGGAAAACCAGGCACTGATCGATCTGAGGGATACATCTTTCCAGTCGTACTGGATTTTCCGCGCTATAAGGCGCATATTTTGTACATAAAGGGGTCTTAGCACCCCCCCCCCCAAAAAAAAATGTATGGATTGAACTGATGCCTCTGAACATTTTCAGGGGTTGAAAGTAAATTAGAGATCAGAGAAAGGTATTCTTTTTGACTCGTTTATTAACTGTGGTCTTTTGGCACATACACATAGATGGCGCGCAACGTCAGGTATTTATGGTAAAACGAACTCCTGCTGCGTCGCGAGGAAACGGAAAAACAACTGCTTCGAGCGCATTCCGTTACAAGGGCGCTGGTTCACTCGCAGTGTGGGAAATCTAAAACACTCTTAATTTATAACTTATGGATGTGAACACAAGACAATATAAAGAGTTTACAGAAGGTGAGGTTTCTACGTTGTCGACAAAGTGTTGATGCATCTTATACAGCATAGAAAATACCAGAATCTGACCCCCGAATGAAGCGTGCATCTTATTCACGTGTGCGTCTGATATTTGGGGAATTACTGTTTGCACGTATTGAAATCGCTACCCGAAAGTCATCCCGCGGATTACGCAACGGCGTGGTTCCTGTGAACGCCGGGCCCTGTGAATGTCGTCTCGTATTCTAATGAGGACAAACGTGGACGCATCTCACACCGAGGCGCCGTGACGGATGCGACCCCCGATCGGCCCTTGGCCCCAAAACCCACCAGGACCCATCGAGCAGAATCCCCGCTCCCGTTAAGCGTGCTGCGCGGCAACATAAATGGCTTTTGGCGCCGCTTAACTGTCCAATTTGCATTCCGCCTCCACCGAGTGGAGGCTTTCCAGCGCCGGCGTGCCTGCAAACCCCGTTGACAGACTGACAGATGGAACTTTTCTCGTCTAAATACGAGCGGCGTGGAAACACAAAGACAGAGAAAAAGGAGCAAAGGCGTCCGTCGGGAGAGGCCAAGATAAAGAGCCTGGCGATCCGGGAGTCTGGCCGGTTTTATCTGGTGGGCAGGGAGACGGTGGCGGGAGGATCTGTCTCTGTTAGAGAGAACACGGCCCTGTTATTAAAGCCATTTATCACCGGCTGAATATTCCCCCTTTAATAGGCTCCGTCGTTAATTACCTAACTTTGTCAAGATAGGGAGTCTGGGGCTCTCTGTTCTCTTGGCAGGCACGCACACGCGCATGTCATCAGGTGAAGAGAACGCGTTTCACGCGTACAAGAGCGCGACGCACATCAAATGCCGCCACTTCTTCTGTTGGCTGGCTCAATCTTCTTCTCGGCTTTACAAAATATTCCCAACGTGTGCGAGCTGCACAACATACTCCATTGCATCCAATATGAAACAGACTTGCGGAAGGTGGGGGGAAAAAAAACACAAAACATGTTTTTGTTACTAGGAAGACTGCAACTAATTCTCTGCAGGAATTTGGGGGAATAATTGACTGCTTGATTAACCCAGTCATTCTAACCTTTTTTTTTTTTAACTCTTTCCGTGCCAAGCGTTATCTGAAAAGGCAACCCCTACGGTGCCAACCCATTTCAAGCATTTAGACACATTTTTCAAAGCTAACAGACATATTGCATAGGATGACTATGGAGACATTGATTGTACCGTATGAAAGATTGGATTCCATTCTTTACCTCGAAGAAGAAAGTTAAGATTCTACCTCATTTCGTTCTTTTACTGTTTGAAAATAGCTCATTTGAGTGACATTAATTAAGCTGTTTTGGACAAAAGGTGAAGATGTCTGTACAACAGTGACTTTGACACCACATTTTTTTTTTAGTATCACGTCTCAACAGTCCTTACCAGTGTTTGGCAAAGTACACAGATTGTTTACTTGAGTAAAAGTAAAGCTACACAAAGGTAAAAAAATACTTTTGTAAAAGTAAAAGTGTTGATCCAAAAATCTACTCAAGTAAAAAGACAGGCTCTGAAATATACTTTGAAGTATAATACAAAGTAAAAAGTATATTTTTTTTCTGTTTTTTTATCAATGTCGTTAAGATAAGTATTGTCAGTTAAGTCCAAGAAGGGGCAGCTCAGTGAAAGTGTGGTTAGCACGTCCGAGCTGCTGTGAGCTGCAACAGCCACCGGTTGCTAACAGCTAACTGATATCCACCCTCTCGCGCGTCCAGTTACGGTAATTATCATAAGTATTAATACGGTCGATTAAAAAAAAAAAATGCACATCTGTGCAACAATACTCTGCTTATGCGGCTGACAAATCAATCATCCCTGAATGGTGTCAAATAAAAAAAAAAAGAAATTCCAATCTTGAAGCTACTGTTTATAGGGCGCACCCATACCTTTTGCCTTCGTTTTGGGAAAAAACGCGAGTCTTATATTTGAGGAATTACGATAATCATAAGCGATTCATAGAGGGCTGCATAAACCGGAGTGGTTTCTCAGCACTACTGATTAAGAAGAGTGGAGCGTGCGCGCGGATTCCCACATGCGCCATGCAACAAGAGTTTAGTGCGCGTCCCAGTAGGTTTTCCACTCGTGCCCAATCGTTTACGTGGCAGTTATCCGAGGAAAGGGACGCCAGGCCGTGTGACAGCCACACCATTGATCCCTTTGGCCTGATTAGCTTCCCCGTCAAAGCAAACTAATCAGATACATTGATCACCGAGCCCTTTTTAACGCTTCCCCCGGCAATAATATGATTTTTCTCTAGTCAAATAACTGGTTATCTGTTGAGGAAGTGGCGGCAGATATTTGAGATTTCAAGATTTCCTCAGGGACGCGGCGAGAGTCAGTAGCCTGATTTTTAGAGCGTTTAGCATCACTCCAGTCACGGTGATAAAATGCGATTTCATTACCTGAAGAAGTGCCATGATTGCTGTAAACTTGATTTGTAGGACTCATTGCAGCGAGGCTTGTTACGCAGCTCACAGCGCCTATGAGGGCTTCGTCGCGCTCCTTGCCGCTTTCGCGTTTGTCCAGGAGAGGAGGCTGTGTTCCCTGCAAACAACAGGAGGCCAGGCAGTCAGAAAGAAAAAGACTCCATGCTTTTAGCAGAGGAAAAGGCAGAAATGTTACTTTGAGACGCACCGAATCGAAACGGCTTTTCAATTGGATTTGATTGCAGCTGCTCGCAAGGGATTTCACCATCCTATGACAACATAGCACTCATCAAGTAACCTGAGAAATTACATAATGAGATCATTCGTATGTTAAATCTCAAGGTGGTAGTTATCGCTTCGGTCATTTAAATGTTAATAAAGTTGAAACTCTAATATACTCATTTTAAAAAGACGGCACAGCAGCCATATTCATCTGGCTTTTAAGTGTGACGCAGCCATGATCTGAGCTACCCATTTGAGGACAGCTGTTCTAGCAAATATTTCACCTTTCTTCTTTTATACAGTATATACAAAGTAATAGCAATACACATAATAACACACACATATACACTCATGAATGTATATAAAAGTACACTACAGATACAAAGTATACACAAGTTACACATCCTTATATGTCTGTTTTTATGGTCGGCCGCATAGCGTAATTCCCCAAGTTGTATTTCAATGTTTTTAGGAAACGAGGAAAAATCAAACATTTTTTTTAGGGTACACTCGTATTTTTTTATTGATATTGTCGGGAAATCTTTAGCCAAATGTTGGCGCACGTAAGCAAAAGAAAAAGACCCCAAAAGAAGTGGCACTGGGTCGTCTAAAATTTTTTTTTTTTTTTCTTATTATCCCAAAACATTCGAACCGGGAAATTATTCTTTGTGGCCAATGATATAGAAAACAGAGCACTGGTGTTTTTGAAAAGGCCCAAATTTTAATCCAGCTCAACTCAACTGGTTTGACTGTCCCCAAAAGCAAGTCGATAAAAGAGGAATAATCCTTTCGCCAGTGGGCTCTGTGTCAACCCTTAACACCGGGCTCTAATTGATTATAGATGTAATTTTCATTATTGACAATAGGGGGCAGGATCCATACATTGATTCAACATCCATTCTGTGCAGGCCTTCTAATTGCGCGGCGATGCCAATAAGCACTCAGCTTTGCGGAGGCTTCAGCTTTGTTGTCGGATTGTGTTTGATTGGCCTTTACGCGGTGTGGCTTACATTAGCAGAGTGACACGTGTTTACACGGAAACGCGCCATTCGCCGACTAGCGCGGGCCGCGCTGCGGCCGCTGTCGCGCTTGCGCCTATGCGATGACGCCGATTATAAATTCCCGTAGCATGACGTGCCTTCGGGCCAAACATCAGCGTGACGAAAAAGAAATGTCTGCTTTATTGTCACTTGTCACTTGGTTTGAGACGCTTATCCATCTTGGGAGTTTTTCTTGCATATATCTGACAGTCGGCATGCCGAGTTGAATCCTTCTCGCTTTTTTACGGCTCTTCGCAAACGTTTTGCTAGTAAAATCAGCTTGTCGGAAAGGTGAAGCTACCTCATTGTTTTTACTTGCGGAAGAGGGATCGTTTCACATTTTATATAGCAGATAGCAACTGGAGAGTGTTAGGACATTTTCATTAAAAAATAAATAGCATTGTCTTTGTTATTACTATGGTTACAATAGCAACAATTGAAATGCATGAGGTGGGGTTGTCGAATAAATGGGATTCATTAGATGAATTAGATTGCGGGTTCTAAAGAGAAAAATGTGTAAGATTTAGTTTCGGCTACAGTAACAGTAAACAAAAAATGCACTCATACATACCAGTATCTTCTATCATATCAATGTACATTTTTTGCATATGAACTTTGGTCGATCAATAAGTCATTGATCATCATCAATAAGTCTTACATGGGTCGTGCCTTGCCAATAAAATTAAATATGTAGTTATTTCAAATATTTACATGTTAATTTATTCATTATATTTACTTAATGTATTATTATATTTACTTATATTTGCTCCTATAAATACAGTTAAATATTTAGTTATTTAAAATATGTACTTATTAATGTATTATTATAATTACTTACATTTATTTATATAAATACATTGAAATATGTAGTTATTTGAAATATACTAAAATGTATTTAGATAAATACAATGAAATAATTATTCATTTGAAATATTTATAGATTTACTGATTAATTTATTATTGTGAAGAAATTTGAAAAAACAAAGTACCTGGGATTGAAAGTCTAGACTCCTAAAAAAACAACGTAAAAAGTATGTCTTTGGGACCGAATGCATGAAATGCCCGTTGAAATTTGTAACGTTTATTAGGTCTTTTGGAAAGTGAACACAAAAAGCAAAATAAACTGCCAGATGCCCTTTTCTGGTTAACCACTCGTAGGAAGTGAACTTTCCATCATTATGCTGGACACTTAACGTCTCACGCAGCCATCAACGTTACAGCGGTCCTTATGCATGATGGCGTGCGACTTAAAAGCCTGCCGGGTCACATCTGATTAGCAGATGCCTAATCAGACAAGTCCCTGCGCACGTGGACCGCAGTGAAAAGCCGAGGTTCATTTCGCAGACGAGCAAAAGGAGGCTCCGAGTAGACTGGGGCTCCAATGTGACAATTCAAATGTGAACGGAGGAAGAGCAGCTTTTTTTGAACCTTGGATGTGAACGCTCTCCTTGTGGCGCATCTGTTCAATGGAGTTAATCATTCCCGGCTTTTTACTGGACTTCCGATACCTCTTTACTGTTTGATCAACGCCGCGCGAACACGCGTACGCACGGACACGATAATGTGGATTCTTGCACACCTAACGACTTCCAATACTGCACTGCAAATTTAGTCTTCATCTCTTTATTCCTCACATTTTTTGCCATTCTACTCATTTTTTGACTGCTTGTCACCATTCCCTCTTCCACATGTTTGGAAAATTCACTCCATTTTTGCTTATACTTTTCTCAACAAAAAACATGTATGATCTTACAAACTCAGTTATCAACAATAACAGTCCGGAGAAAAGGAAAGACCGAGTCAAAAACGATCTTTTGCAAAAGAGGGAGAGAGCACCAAGGTCTTCTTCTGATCTCGGGCTCTCCTCTCCGTTTTATTACAAAGATTACAAATAAGGCGGTTACCAGTTTCACAGTAATACCATATAAGGAATTGTTTATGTCTGTGTGTGTGAGTACGTGTGTGTGTGTGTGTGTGCGTATGTACCAATAGGTGTGCAAGCAATGTGTTTTTATATGATAACATATATACATATGTCCAATTATTCCATCACAAACCATGACTTTTCTTCTAAAGTATTCTTCACATTTTTGCCAAGCTACCCCTTCCACATTTTTAGACTGATTGCTAGCATTCCAACATCAACATATTTGGAAAATTCACACCATTTCTGCTTATACTTTTTCTCATTCAAAAACCATATGCGATCTGACAAAACATTGCATTCTTTTTCTAATTTATTCCGCACACTTTTTTTGCCACGCTACTCCTCCCACATTTTTTGACCGATTCTCACCAATCCAACTTCAACATTTTCGGAAAATTCACGCCACATGTGCATATACTTTTCTCATTTCAAAATTCAAGTTTTACCCATAGTTAAAAATCTTTTGCTCTGAACTTCTCCGCTCATTCGTAATGAGGCCTTATGTCCCCTATTACTTTTTTCTTCTTAATCTCATAGATGGATTCAACATTATATATATTGCATTATACGTTAGATGATATTCAGCTCACTCAGTTGATATTTGAATGATTTTCAATGTGCCAAAATTTGGTACATGCCGTAAATTCCCCATTTTTCAACCCCACAATTCCCATTTAAGGACATATTCTACAGTATTAACTCATCCCTTAAATGGCTTGACCGATTCAAACTATTTCATTTTTTATTCAGTCATTATTAGTGCCAAATGGAAAAAAATATTCACCTCCAGTTTCCGCATATTTTGGCCAATTCAAACATTCCAACAAAGATATCTCACTCATTCGAGTTCAATCTGTCATTCAGTATCATTCCAAATAATCCCACATCATTCTGCATGCGTGAATGTTTTTGTCACTCAGCCTTTCAGCATTCATACACAGTTTGTAAGATGTTTTTAATATCGTGCTTACGGCATTTGGCTCCATGGGGGTCAAAATATCAGATGCAGCTTTCAACGTGAAACCACGCAGTTCTTCACCAATGCAAACTATAAAACCATCATAATCTACCGTCTAACCTCATCGATTGTTCATAATGTTGCGGCTTGTTGGTTTCGGAGACACACTTAAAAAGCTCGTGGCTAATGTATCCATCAGTGCAAGGCAGGCAGATTGAGACAAATGGCGAGCTGGGCTGACTTTCTCAACTTTTGCTGATGTCATTGTGTAGGCGGTCACATGATGAAAGCGCTTTTTGAGGCCGTGTTTCGGAAGAGAGCGGGCGGCTCGGCGGATGTGACATCATACAGGGGAGACGTGGGGGTTGCGAGGAACGGCGCGGCCACAACTCTTCACTCTGTGGCTCCCTGCATTCTAAAATATTGAAGCGCTTTTGTTGTGCCTAGTTAAACATTCACTGATGTGACACAAACTGTGAACAATGCCATTTCACACGCACGCAAAATCCTCGCTCTTTGTATAATTCATGATCAGGAGCTGCAGACCGAGTCCGCAGTTTGCTCTCAACATCTGTGAGCTGCAATAGAAAAACAAAACAAAACAGGAAGCTCTACTCTAGAGCTTCCTCTCGGACTAGTGTTGAAGCATCGTCTGTAAGTGACATTATGGACACCGTTACGTGTGTAACGTAACATCGGGTATATGTGAACTATATGCGTTGACCTCGAAGGGTAATTGAGCACGCTAAAGCTAATCTCGATTGCTAACCGATTAGCCTAAGCAAATTTACAGATAGTGAACTCAGGTTCAACCTCTGCAGATTATTTTTAAAAAATAGGGCTGGGGTGGTGAGGATGATTACGTGATTATTTGATGGAATAATCGATGATTTTCATTCGTAGACTCTCCAGGTTAAACCACCAATCTAGTGCAAGCACACACTCACACACACAATAGCCGGTACACAAGACATGAGTATGAATTATGTATCTCTCTGGAGAATTTTCGTCTTCTTCCTTTCCTCTCTTATTTGAATTTTCGGTTTTGTCCCCCAATCACTGCCTCTCCAAAAAGAACAGACCGTAAGGTGTTAAAAAGAAGCCGAAAATCCGGAAATTCAAACCGGAACAACGTCGGATTGCGATTATCCATATCTTGGGAACTCATGCAAATGTTTTATTTTGGCACCGCGTTTGTGTGGCGGGCTGATCTGTTGGGAGGTTGGCAGCAAATAGCTCTCATGATGCTCTCACAATGAATAAATAATTTCATCTTCACAGTTGGGAATCTAATTCCTACTGACATTCAATGAACACGTTTTGAGAACATGTGCAGGTATGGGTCAGCAATTTAAACTGAAGCTACACTTTTGCTCTGCTGGCTTGTGTGTGTGTGTGTGTGCTCTCGGTTTTTGCTACACGGTGGGGACAAAATCCCGGGTTTTACTATGTAGGGACGTTTTGGACTTGTGGGACCGTTTTGGTTGAACCCACAAGCTCCAAACTCTTTTTGAGGGTCAAGACTTTTTTAGAGTATAAATTTGTATCGGATTTTGGTTGAGGTTAATGTAAGGGGCGAGGAGATTATGTCACTGGCATGTCCTCGCTATGATAGAAAAATCATAGTGGCGGCGTGCATGTGTACGTGCGAGCTTGTGTGTGTGTGTGTGTGTGTGTGTGTGTGTGTGTGTGTGTGTGTGTGGTCACCAAAACAAACGCACCGCGAAGCAGCCCGGGGACACTCCAAGCATAATTGTGCAGGTGGCATTTAAGGAATACTCACACAACAGGGGTCAATTTATCTTCAGGTCACTGAGAATGACATCATCAAACCACTATTAACTCTGCAAATAATTCCAGCTCTGCAAGACGTTCCCTCAAAACAAACTTTGCCCTCAATCTCAAAAGCATAACCCCCAGAGTGGATGAGACGGCCGTCTCGGCCGCCGGACGACAAGCATTGGACAACTGGAAACGACGGCGCAAACAATCCTGGGCGTCACTCCTTTACACACGCCAGCGGTTAACCTATAGATTTCAAACTCGCTTTTGTTATCTTGCCAATGAGCTACGTCTTGCTCGCACGTTATTTGGCAAAAAGTGAGACCCGAGGTGCACATTGCTGCGGATGACATGGTAACATGCAAAAGGTGCCGCCCAATGCTTTTTCTCTAGTCTGCGGCACCGCACTTGAATAATTAATGTGTCTGTCCAATACTAAATAAAGTGGACGTCACTGCTCCCCGCCGCACTTTTTTTCTCCCCAGATAGGCACATGGTAATTGCGCTTTTGCTGTTCATTAGATAAAACAATAAACTTTTCATAAAAGATGAGGAAAGCACAATTGATGCAAGGAGGATATCATTCTTTGCTGTGAGCAAATCAGAGGAGACTCACGGCATTGAGTAAAGCTTGTTATTTGCTTGGGTTAAAAGTAGGGACGGGCCAGTGCCGATAGCAAATATGAATACTGGACCACACCTGGCCTTATAGTCAATCAAATATGTTTTGGTACTTGCGATGGAAGCCGATACTAACTCACCACTTACCAAAGGTATATACGGTACATCTTTTTTTTTCCACATGCCCAGACTTATGTCGTTTTCAATTTTTTAAAGTGTTGGGCTAGGGAGACTGTAAAATTTCATTTTTTTTGGTAATTAGGCGCTAAAGCAATCCGCTTTCGTTCCCAAAGCATTTGACTACTTGAGGTAACGACGTACTAAAGCTACAATGATAACCAAAACGTCAGTAAAGCGATCGTTTCAACCAGTTTAATACATTTTAAAAAATGTAATCAAAACTTCAGTAAAGCGATCGTTTCAACCAGTTTAATACATTTTAAAAAAATGTAATGATTTTTAAATTTGTCAAAATGCGTTTTGTGTCCACAATCGCTTGCTAACGAGGCCTGAAGCCAGAAAATCTAAAGCGGCATTTTATTTTATAATGCTATTTTTAACTCGAGAATTGATACCAACCTTTTTGGGGGAAATGAACCCGGTTTGTTTGTTTTCTTCCTCTGCCGTTTTTACAAGAAAGAAGCCGCTTTGGCATTACAGTGCAATAAAAGCACAGACAGCATCTGTGAGGTTATGGCAGGAGCAGGACACATGATCAATAGCGGCGGTGACTCGCTCCTCTGCATGTGCACCTCCAACCGCATCGCCACCTTTACCCCCGATCGATGAAGTTGCCTGAGTAAACAGATCTGTCCCGGCGCTCGCTGCTCCTCACTGTAAGGGGATCCTTCTCCTCCTCCTCCTCCTCCTCTTGCTCCTCCTTGTCCGGGCCGAGTCGCCCAGAGAAACCGGATCGTTTGTCTCAGTCTTATTGCTCTTCTCCTCAACTGTCTGTTGAAGGAAGAGGGCTAAATAAAGACCTAATACATCATTATCATCATCATCATCTACACGTCTAGCCCTTTATGTCCTCCAAATGATCTAAGAATTTTGCAGCTTCAGCGCTTTGCATTTTGTTTTCCAAAATATATACGTCGACCGGCATATATCGATAACGCCGTAGATGCGGCGTCATCGGCGATTTAGGTCACTGCTTCACGGCAGCGGTTACGCAATATACTGCTATAATACTCCAGGCCCAGTCCAACGTGGAGTCTGAACCGGTCTAACAGCCTGTTAATATTCGGTCTTAGTAGTCCTTTGCAGTTGTCACGCAAACGCTGCGCAGCAACTCTTACTGTGACGCGACACCATCAAAGCGTCATCGCAACTTTTTCTCATGCAAACGGAATCACGGTGGCAGCTGCATGAGAGCGCAGCGATCAGCGCACATCTTATACACCGACTTCCTCTTTTATTTAAGCTTCCATCTGGAAAGCCGCTCTGCTCAGACGCAGCAGCAAATGCGCCCTGTTTGATTCTTAATGAAATCTTCTCATGCTTCCCTTTCATTTGAAACTTGGAGACTTGGGCAGCAGATATTAATAGACTTATAAAATCCATTGGTGCGCAGTACACATTCCAAATCTTGCCCATTACATTATATTGCGCCTTCAATCTGCAAGGTGACATGAACAAAAAAACCCTCCGGAGCCCGAGAACATCAAACTATTCATTCTTGCAACAAGCGCGGAAGATGCGGCGCAATCTCTATCTCCCGTGACCCTCCGTAACATGTCTTTAAGCTTGCTAATTAGATTTGGGGACACCGAGTGAAAGGATGGCCTCGCCGGGCCGGCCACTTTTGCTAACACAAATGGATCTGCTTAATATCGGAGATTAATAGAGAAATATGTAATCTTAGCCGTGATTGAAGCTATGATGTGGTTAGCGAGAACGATGATGGATGTTGAAGCGTCGGTGCAAGAGAGTCGCCTTAACCCTTTTAAGACGAGATTGCTTTGCAGGTTGTAGGCGCTTAAAAGGCGATGTGGTGCGGCAATCAAATTTGGAGGAATCGTTGCTTGATTAATGAATACTCGGTGTATCTAATTGGATCCTGGTTGCTTGACCCTTTCTAATTATTTGCTGTTGCAAAAAAAAAAAAAAAACTGATGCTAGGGTATTATCTGTATAAAAGCAAAAGATTTGATTCGGTCCTCGCATTGCATGTGGAGCGTGTCTAGGACTAGTGTAAATTTCCAGTGGTCCAGAAACATCAGTATCTATCTATCTATCTATCTAGCTGAAAAAATAATTTCATCAAATTAACTCATTCAGTGCCAAAGACGTAATTTTACGCTTATAGGGTCCAGACATCCATTACCAGGTACTTATTTAAATTTGTTTAAAAAAATAGGCTAAAGGGAGTGCCTAACAAGAGCTGGGACTAAAAGAGTTAATTCTAGACAGAATGTTAACTTTTTACGGCAAAACATGCCCAAACAAGTAGACTATCCCTTCAAATGCCACAATTAAGTAGTTAGTACATAATGTAAACATATCTTTTAAAGCATCCAGCGTCCAATTTCGCAATTTGGCTACTTTTCAAATCTACGACTCTTAAAGACAAGTTAATCAAATTCCTTCGATTCATCCTGTGGTTACGGCAACAAACAAGCAGCCTCAAACCATTAAATGAATGGTGTGAGAAAGTTATGATATTTCATGCAGAGTGAAGAGTGCATGAGACATGATTCCCATGCAGAGACAGGTTTCAGAGAAAGGAAGAAAGTCTAATAAAAGATGTGATTCAGTATGCAGCACAGGAGGCCCACTGAGTGGCTTGAGGTTGTGAATTGCACGCCACGGCCTTTGCACACCTCGAGGAGACGCCATCCTTGTCACAGCTTCCCATTCTAAGCTTTGGGCAGATGTGCTTCATAGACTCAAAGAATTTTCGTATCGATCGCGCAGGACTTCAAAATAAGTGGTCAAGTAGAACCATTTTTTACACAAAAATACTATGTAACTACAATGGATGGATGGTGAAACAGGCTTTTTTCAAGATAATATTAGCACATGGAGCTTTCCAAAATAAAGTAAAAAAAAAAACTTGCCAACAAGCACTTAACCTTTGTTACCCGAGAATACAAATGTCATGGCGAACAATGATAAGCTCCGCCGCTTTTGCAAAACCCGGATTTCACGATTCAGTCCATTTTAAAAGGACAAAGGAATCTATTTAACTCATTGCATTGCCCAGCCCTGTCAGAGCGCATCACCATTGGCGTTTCCGATACAGGTCATGCCACCTCCAAATAGCATCTTTCAAGCAAGCTAATTTGGGCGGCGTGCGCAAAAGGACGGGGCGGAAGCCGCATCACGTGAAAGCGCTAAATCACGGAGGCTAGCCGGCGTCCCCGCCAGAGCCTTGTTAGTCACTCCCGATACATAATGACCGGCGCCCGGCGGGCAAACTAATTATCAGGTGCTTAGCAGGCCGAACCTCCAACGCAGCTGCCGTCGACCTGTGAGGGATAGTCGGCACGTGACCGCCTCCTTCGTCTCGTCTTCTCGCCGTCTTGTTTTCCTCTCCCCGCTCTGTTTCTCTCTCTCTCTCCCCCTTTTTCTGTGTTCTCCCAGAGTACCAGCTGGGAAAGTGGCCTTGGGATATGAGCTCCAAGCATACAACCATATGCTGGATATTTTCATGGAAGGTGTGTGGGGGAGGATCGTCTTTCTGGAACGTAATAGAATGTAATTGCTAAGTAGGACGCTTCTCTGGCCGGGCTTTGCTTTTTGATTCTTGTGAATGGCAAACGCCTTCAACCGAGAAGAATACGGGCCCCTTTCAAGCGCGCGCTATAACGCAAAGGGACGACTGCGGGGAAGAGCCTGCCGAGGACACGGCGCGCAGCTTGCTCATTAGCCGCTTTCTTTTTGGACTTGGTCCAAATTTCTGCGGGTCATAACTCGGCGAGAACCGGGAATCTTAAGTCGCTGATACAGCAGAGCGCGCTCGGCCTTCCAAAACAGCCGATTATACTCTTAGGCGCAGACGTGTCACCTCATCAGTGAGTTTACGAAGCGAGAGCGCGCGCGTCGGCTGTCGCTGGGAGGTTATCTTATTGATTCAGAAAGAGATCTGCCGCGCGAGGGCTGAGCTCGGGGTCGCGGGGTCAAATCGCAGCGCTCGTTTTCGCCATCCAACAGTTACGGGTTTTTTTGCGGACTCTCTTTCATTTGAAGGGATTCTGTTTATCTGTGATAATAATGTACAGTGCAGTATATTAAACAGTGGTTCTCAAATGGGGGAACATGAAGGCACTTTACCTGAGATTTTAACGGGGTTCTGCCGGCGATAGACGGAATATCAGAGTGGATTCTTTGGCATTTTGAAGAATCGGCCTGTATAAAAACATCTGATGGCTTGTGATTACCTTCAGAGAACTGTTTATTTAGATTTTCAGTTCACTTTATAACAGACCTTGCTGTGCAGATGTAATGACAATACAGATCAAGCTATCTATCTATCTATCTATCTATCTATCTATCTATCTATCTATCTATCTATCTATCTATCTATCTATCTATCTATCTATCTATCTATCTATCTATCTGTCTGTCTGTCTGTCTGTCTGTCCGTCCGTCCGTCCGTCCGTCCGTCCGTCCGTCCGTCCGTCCGTCCGTCCGTCCGTCCGTCCGTCCGTCCGTCCGTCCGTCCGTCCGTCCGTCCGTCCGTCCGTCCGTCCGTCCGTCCGTCCGTCCGTCCGTCCGTCCGTCCGTCCGTCCGTCCGTCCGTCCGTCCGTCCGTCCGTCCGTCCGTCCGTCCGTCCGTCCGTCCGTCCGTCCGTCCGTCCGTCCGTCCGTCCGTCCGTCCGTCCGTCCGTCCGTCCGTCCGTCCGTCCGTCCGTCCGTCCGTCCGTCCGTCCGTCCGTCCGTCCGTCCGTCCGTCCGTCCGTCCGTCCGTCCGTCCGTCCGTCCGTCCGTCCGTCCGTCCGTCCGTCCGTCCGTCCGTCCGTCCGTCCGTCCGTCCGTCTGTCTGGGACGAGCTTGAGGAAGGAATTGAGTTGGCAGCTTGTGTTAGCTGAGGTTGATACAGCATTATTCTCAAGGAAAGAAGCAAGCAGACTGAATCAATGTACGAGTCCACCCTTGTCAACCTAATCATTGAAAGATAATACATGGCACGGTTGCGTCCTATATTTGGGGAATTACGGTAACTATAGAATACAAATCGCAGAATTGTTTGGATGATTGCGCGATTCCGTTTTTCTGTGTGTGGCCCTCACGCAAAAAAGTTTGGACACTTTGGCCTATTGTCATTTACAAGGGAGTCCGAAGGCCTGATAAGGATGAAGGTTTCTCTCTTTTTACAGCCAACCGGCTGAGGCAAGAGCACTCACTCGTGAAAGTGTAAGCCAGACAGAAACAACGACTCCTCGTTTCCGTATAGCCGTGCTCTTCCTGACAGCACACTTTTGGACACTTGCTATCAGTCCCCCCCCCGGCGTCCCGTTTTTCCCCCCTCCATCACTCGTTAACCTCTCGGCCGGCTGAATCAAAGTTCAGGGCAGAGAGGAGAACCTCACAAGCAGCCATTCAGATAAGAAGAACGCCCTACACCCTCTTATAGCCTCCGGCCTGGTGATGTATGGATCTGCGGGGGCTAATAGCAAAGTATTGACAGGGAAATGGTGTGCTTATCCTGCTACTGCATGCTGGCAAGAGCTCCCCAAAGCAGATGGGACTTACTTTGGGGAGAGCGGGAGGCGGGTGAAGGGATCTGCTTGAATCGTACTGGGACAAATTAGACTCTTTATTGCTTTATTTCAGCTAATTTGTCTGTGTATTTGGATCTAAAAACACACCGTGTCCAACTGACTCAAACCAAATACTGTATGGGATGATTGAATTGTTTGTAGGATAGTTCAGGCAGACCTAGCCTTTGTTTTTGATTTGTAGTTATGACTTTCATTATTTGATTTTCCAAAATGAATAATAACCCCGTAAATGTAGATAAAACTGTCCATTCTATCGATCCAAGCGGGAGAAAATTCGAAATTTTGTCTTTAATAGACATGGACTCTTTCAATCTAGATATTCCAGTTACATGCTCATATTTGTTTTTCTAAGTTGGGTCAAAGACGTTTGTCAAAATGGCTGCTACTAAACAAGTTAAAGTGAGCTGTTGTCTTTTTGGTAAACGGTTGGTATCAAAAATGCTGGAGCTATCTGTGATTTGGAAAAAGCAGGTCCTTTTTTTTAACTCATTCAATCCCATAAGAACGGTCATACGTTCTGCAGATCTGCGCTTACTCCATGTCCACTAATTAGCTAAAAGATCATTAACAATACTGACCGACTCGCCGTTTAAAGGATTAAGACTTCCTGTTAGTCCCAGGCGGCTCTAACGCAGTAACGCGGGCCAACGCAAGCTGAGAGAGATTCGTCCCGGTTCCAACCACCTCAATTCTAAAGCGCCAGTCCAGTTTAAGTCAATCTCCAACCTTACCCAGTAACCCTGAGATAACGCCTTTCTTTTTCAAAATGTCCATCCATCCATTTCTCGTCTGCCTTCGGGCAGTAGGCGGAGACACCCTCAACTGGTTGCCAGCCAGTGGCAGTTTTCAAAATGTCTTTCTCTCTAAAGTATCTTTGCACTTGCAATGACTAGGGTTGAATTTTGCAGCCTGATCTTTAAACCCTCTAAATGTTGCCGTCAATTAAATGACTTTCGTAAGCTTTTAGGAATGAACTCATGGTGCTGTTTAGCCTCCTGGTGTTTTTTTTCCATGCTTTTTGTCAAATGTTTTAGAGTAATAGCCCAAATGGGGTCAAAATTGACACCAAGGCATCCAGACATTCAATCCCATGTACTTGTCTACATTATTTTTCAATTTCCCTTCAAAGGTTAGGCTGAAGAAAATGTAAAAATGGTGCTACATAAGTCACTGTTTAGTACAGATGACAATTAGTCCATGCAGTTGACGCTATGTCCTTATCGTTGTTTTGATGCCAAAGAGAGGCGATAGTAATATTTGCCATTTCATGAGAAATCCCTTGAATGCGCCACGCTAGTTGTTTGACAACACGCGTAATGATGAAGGCGCATCGGTGAGCATTGGGCAAAGACAATGCAGCATCTTGCCGATGGGCCTCATCTACGAGCATGATTACCCACTTGACATCTTTATAGCTCCGTGGCAGACGTCCTCTTCAGCAGAACTGGAGAGGGAAACGCAGTGTGCCAAAGTGGCCCCACAGTGCTCGCTGTGGCCCATCAGAGTTTTGTGTTGACATAATTAGCCTGCTTAGCTGCCATCTGGGCTGTAGTTGTTGGCGGGTGGCATGAGCCAGGTGCTTCATGGGTAATACCAAAGAGAGGCAGACAGCAGATGTGCATGGGGAAAGCCGCTTGCACACCCTGGCGCAGATCTGGGGTCACTTCAGTCAAAGTAACGGATAGCGGAAAGTCGGAGCGCGCCGAGACGATGTTGATACCTCCTATCTTTCCGATATCAGTCAAAAAAAAAACAAAACAGTAGCGGGTTATATCAGACGGTCTCAACGCAAACATTTCTATTGCACTCCGTTCGTGGGAAATGCATGATAAACCTTCGGGTGACCATTATGTCCAAATATGACCGACTTTTAATGGCAGTAACTGAGCCTGACATGGGCTAAATTTGACACTTATAGGGTGTACCTCTCGACCTCCCGTTTGCAAGCATTTAAAAAGTCGTCACGTTTTGACAATCTGCGGATGCAATAATCTAGCGTCCTACTGTTTTTTGTATGTTTTTCCGTTAATATCACACATCAAAACCATCCAAAAGCCCAAGCTGGGTTAAAATGGGTTAGCAAGTCAAAACATGTCATTTTTTTTCCACCTTTTTGGAACCGAAAATAACCCGGCAACATTTTATCATGGCGCCGATGCTGAATCTGCGCTGAGGTCTCTATCCGAGATCAAAACCAACACACGGCAAAGAAAGCAAGTAATCACCGCCGTTATCAAGTAAAAGCAGCCGCCATTTAATTGCTGCCATCCAAGCTTCAAATCGGAGGACTTTCTGGGCCAGTCGAGTTGGCCGGTAACTTGATAAGGCCGCTGGATTTACTCGATGAGCTAGAAAGTTCCTGAGCAAGCAGCCGGCGTGTGCTTGTTGTTCCCAGAGGGCTGGGAAACCGTATCTGCCCTGCAGGAGCATCCTCTTTGCTAAGCACTTCTTATCCAGGCCATCACCGCGGGCCGATAGCGGCCGGGTAATATCCAGTAACTGCAGCTTTATGTGCGATCCAATACTCGGATCAATCCCTCGGACGGGAGGCTCGCCATTAACCCCTCGCGTCTCTCTCTTGTCTCTCCTTTGTTTTCTGGGTCCGCTGAATTTTGCGCTTGATGCTGCGGCTAAAAGTGGCGCGATAGACGGAGCGAGGAAATAAAAAAACGGACCCAAAGAGGGATTTGCGCTGCGCCCCACAAGGGAAAAAAAAACACAAAACCTTTTTGAATCTGAAGTCACGTGACGCTACGTATGAGAATAAGACAAACGTAAATGATCCATCTGGTTCATTGCATGCAGTTCAATAGAAGTAAAAATGTCGGGAAAAATGTCTTCTTTCAATGTTTTCTGGACTATAAGACAATACTTCTTTTCTCCTAGGGACACAGGAGAAGACTCTATCGTTGGTTTTGAGTTTGAACTGCTATTTTGATCGCCACCAGGGGGCACTCTCGACTAGTAGAGACGGCCAGGTGTGTTACTGTTGTGTTGGTGCAGTATTCTAACAAGCTCAGTGTGTCAGTATTATGTTGTAAATGTGTTGGTGCTGCTCCTATATCCTAAACAAGTTCAGTCTGTGCTGAAGGCAAGATTTTTGCTGGAACCAGCCATTTTGGGAAAATAAAAAAGAATTTTAGATATAAACAAACATTTAAAAAAACCTTTATGTACCAGTCTTTCTGGTTCGTTGCGGTTCATGTTAAGTTTGTGTTAAAAGTCATTTTAATTCAACTCTTGTCATTTACTCGTGATTTCAAAACTACTAATCCATTATTTTGTGTACTTTAATATTACTGTGAGGTGATAATAAACATTCACTTGATTTCGATGAGGGACGTTGTAATTCGAAATGGCCCATGACAAAAATGAATTTGACATTTTTGACATTGGCTGTAGCCAATATGAAACGGCCATTATTTATATCGCACTCCATATTGTTACATTGTGTCATTACTGGCTTTTAGAATCATTTCTTGCATCGTTTCAAATGGTTTTGCAGGTGTGACTCCGCGATGGTGTGTCCGGCTCTTTCTAGATGGAGGTGCAGAACCAGCCAAAGGTTTGTGCGTGTGCGTGTGCGTGTGCGTGTGCGTGCGTGCGGAGAGGGGCACACGCTTGCTTGTGTTTGAGTGCATGGAAAGCTGGAAATATGCATAAAAGAGATGTTGTGGGTAGGAGAGAGAGTTTCCCTTAAAAGTGCCAATACTTGAGGGAATCTTGCCCCATATATGGTCCCATCTGAGCGAGCAGAAGAAAGGCAGGCTGAAGGAAAGACACGCAGCTCTGAAGAGCATGTGTAGTCCTCCCACGGAATATAAATGGCTCGTCGCTGAATCTCGGTGCCATGTGCTTTGCAAGCGTCACACCAGTCGCATTCCAAAACATCCAGTCACACAGATTGTTCAAAAGTAACATTGTTTTTTTTTTCCCGGGAAAGAACAGAATTGGCATGTAAAGGCGCTATTACCAATGTGAAATCTCAATTACAAGTCACTCTGCAAAGTAAGACGGATTTTTTTAGGCTGGGAAAAAATAGCCGAGACAATATTTGATTATAGTGACGATGAAGTGTCGGAGTCGAAACGATAATGGGCCATTTTCAATCCGGTCAAATCCGGTCCTCGCATTTGGAAGGCTGGCAATTCAACGTGATTTGCAATGAAAAGTGAGCAAGTTGACCTACCTTGGATGAAAGTTTTCTCGGGGGGGGGCCGGACGCCGGAGCCGCCTGGAGCGCGTCCCGCAGTTTGCCGCGAGGGCCGCGAGGAAGCGGGTGCGCGCGGCGGGGCTTTCGGCCGGAGACCTCGGGACGGGCACGCGGGGAGACGGACTGAGCCAGACTGGGCTCCGCCGCCAGGCTTTTTCGCCTCTCCTTTAGTGAATGAAAGCAATCCCTAAGAGCCAATGGGTAATGAGAGACCGGCTCCTGAGATTTTAGCTTTCTTAATCATGTTCATAATTAATTCAAGAACATTGATAATTTCATTACATTCTTTTTGTCTTATCAATAAATGATGTGCCTGCACTTTTGGTCTTGTGTATACGGGAGAGGAGAGAGGAAGGGAGGAAGCCGGGGAGAGCGAGCGACAAGAGAGGTAATACTGCACTAAAAGCACAAGAGATGGAAAATGATACAAACAGGGAAGTGGTAATTATAATCTTTGACCAAGCCACTGGCTGCACAATATGAAGTCAAGTGGCTACAAATAATTAATAAGGCCTCCCGGTGTGTGTGAGTGTGCATGCGTGGGGCGGGGTGAGCGTGCGGGTGTGTGTTGGGAGCGGGGGGTCACGAGGCGCTTGCGCTGACTGCGTCTTAGTTGACTATCGTTTCACCCGCACTCTTTATTCCCCAAATAACATGCGCCTTTTTCCCGAAGATGAAGGCCGACTCTATAGGTGCCGTACGTCCCATAAAGCGGGAGTTCTCAAACTTTTGGGAGTCGGGGACCCCTTTTGAGAAAAAAAAAAGAAAAAATCCAAAGATCCCCATTCAAGGAAGCTTGATCCGTCAGCCACATGAGCAGAGTTTTGAGACACAGATGTACATTTTAATATCGGCCGTATTCTTACTTAACGATAATTACCGTAATGGGACGAAATAGAGGGCTGTTAGCGGCCAGTGCCTGTTGCAGCTAACAGGAGTTTGTGTTAGCCGAGATTGCTACGGCATTATTTTCAATCGAAGAAGCGAGCAGACTGAACCAACGTCCGAGTCCAGCCTTCTTCGCGCACGGGGCAAAAACGGAGAGGATCATGTTAAAGTTCTGATAGCTCCATCTGATTCAATTAAGAGTCCGCCGGTAAGGGAACACGGAAAGTTATTTCATTTGACTCGTTTCTTCATTGCGGTCTTTTGTATTGATGGCAAAATGAACCCGCGTTGCGTCGCGAGGAAAAACAAAAACATCCGCTTCGAGCGCATTCAAAGTTACGCTGGTGTGGCATTCACTACAGTGTGGGAAATCTGAAACATACTTGACTCAATAACGTAAATGTATAACTTAGGGATATGAACACAAGAAAACATGAAGGCTTTACAAAAGATGAGATCTAGTTTTGCTTTAATTTTGATCTTGTCGCAAACTGTTGCTACGTCCCATACACGGCAACGTAGAAAAAAAACAGAATTTCACCCTCAAATATTTAAAATATGGCATATAAAATGCATCCTATATTTTGGGAATTCCGGGTATTTGATCAAATCTGAAAATTGATACGGCAATGAACTGCCACGGTGTTTTGAGCTACAAAAGGCAGTTAGCTAGCTGGTGGCGAAACGCGCTCACCTTTGTTTCACCCGCAGGGCTGGAGGACGTCTGCCTCCTAATGCCCTTCGGATCCAATAAAGGCTCACGTTTCAGGGAGATTAGTGAAATGAAGTAGACCACCACCCTCAACCGCACTCGCACGCGCACACGCACACACACACACACACACACACACACACACACACACTTTGTTGCCCTCTGTCAGCGCCGAAAACTACGGAAGAGGATCGGGGCTAGTGATGAAGAAAAATATAAAGGTTGGCAGGATTCTCACTTTTATCTCAGAAAGCTGCCTTTATTCTTATGAGACTTCTTTAACGTTAAAATTCTACTTTTACATTCATCACCTTGGAATTGTCACTAAGTCGGAATTCTGACAATGGTTGGAAGGCTCAATTTCGTGAGTGAGTACAGTGAGAATTTTGAAGAGAAAATATTCTCAGAATTGTGACTTCTGAGTCTTCCGAGGTTTCTTATTTTAGGGTTAAAATTCAGATTTTAAAGTCAGAATTCTGCGTGTGAAAAGCAATCTGAGAGCAAAGTTAGAATTCGGACTTAGTTCTCACTTTAATTTCTTAATTCAAATTCTTTCGGTCAAAATTTGGAGACCTGCCTAAGAATAAAGTGAGAATTCAGAATTCTCACTTTAAATATTTTTCTCATTAAATTCCCGCTTCTAAATCTGCAGTTTGAGTGAGAGAGTCAGAATTCTGAGAACAGTTGACTGAGAATACTCCGAATTATGACGTCAAAGTCAATTAAAAGTCAGAATTTTTCACTTTTAAGGTCAGAAATCTCTGAGTGATAGTCGGAATGAAAATTGAACCAATATTCTGAGAATAAAAACTGACTCAACTCTCATTTTGAGAATTCTGTCCTCAAAGTGAGAATAATATCACAATCATAGAATTATAAACTGAGAACACTGACATCTTTTTTCTTTCTTCATTCCTCTCTTGTAGAAAAGAAAAAGTGATGCGCTTTAATTCTTTCTGTCTTATATAATTTACATTTTTTGGCAGCTAGAGTAATGGGATAATATGCATATTTAATACTTAATTTTTAGAATTTTCATGAGCCCTTCACCTCAGATCTGTACTGTGCAGGTAATGAATCAACCCAGTTGCGGATTAAACCTGGATTGAAAATAGAAGTGATGTCATGGATACCCCTGCTTTGTCAAAATAAAATGCGGTGATTTAATTGGAGGATTTTGCTGAATCTCGTTTGAGCAAAATCGGAACAAGAACAAATGTGGTCTGATTGAAGGTCATCAAAGGTGTTTTTTGCAGCCAATCCCGAAAATCATTTGCTTCATTTCTATATTGCTTGTTGTTGTTGTTGAAGACGGCTTGCAAATTTGCTCGCCGAAACCTGAGGTCCTAATTAGCTGCTGTTGTTCCAATGAATTTTCTCTCAATTTGAAAATGTACGGTTCCCGTCGCAGCTTTAAAAGCATGATATTATTTTTGCTGAAAGCTTCAGAAAGCCTGTTAAAATTCCAGGTCCCCCCAGGGGTACTCGCAGCACCCTTTGACAACTACTACAATAGATCATCGTCGTCGGATTTTTATTCGGGCCTAACTAACAGGATGGAGACATCTCGCATGAGATCCGAGCGGTTTGGCGCCAGGTGCAGCGCGGGCCTATTTGAGTTCTGCCACTTTTCTAATGCGTTTTGAATTGATTACAATACTGACGGCTAAAGCTCCACGAAGCATTAGCCATTCTAATATTTTATGTCCTATTTCTCGCTCGTGCGCCACCGGCCCTCGCCCTGAGATATGGCCGGCGCAACACGGGAAATATGAAATAAAATACAAAAGTAAAGAGGCAAAAATACAGATTTACAGCCGGCCGTTTGGACAGTGGACTTGATATAAGGGGTTCATAACAAGTTTTGCATTTTATCCCCCGGTCGCCCCGGCGCGCCTTTTCATCATCTTTTATGTGATCTATGCATGCGGCAGCATCCCGGTGACGCGTCCTTCTCAAACGGATTGCCACAATACTTGTAATGACGCTCCTCTCGTTCCGTCCCAGCTGTGGGACGCCGGCGAGAGGGGAGCAGCAGGCTATAGCATTAGCATAATACCCTCACCCTCCCTTCCGCCGTCCCAAGGGACCCGGCGGGCCTACGTGGGGATGCGGGCTGTCTTGGCTGTGGAGGGGACGCGACCGGCTGCCGGACCTGGGGGCTGTGTACAGTGTGTGTGTGTGTGTGTGTGTGTGTGTGTGTGTGTGTGTGTGTGTGTGTGTGTGTGTGTGCGCGAGCGCGAGAGAGAGAGAGGGAGAGACAAGGCTGAAGCTGCCTGTGGGCAATGTAATAAAACCGCCGCACGCTGCTGGTGGTGACGGTGGCACTGCTGCTATAGCTGCAAAGGAGGGGATAAATATAAACCAGGCCCGCATCAAAGAGACGGCCCTCCAGTCACAGCCTGACTTACACCCTAATAATTAAGGCCCTTTCCAATAAAACAGGGGGTTGTGGCCATGCATCTATTTTACTCGCGTTTGCAGCTGCACCCGAACCTGCCGTCTCATTCGGTATTGGGATGAAGCTCGGGATGAGCGAGCTTTGGGGAATTTGGAGAAAAAAAAGCCAGCGATTAACATTAAGCATATATCAACCCTTACCTGTTGGCTACAGATCGCCGCTAGCCAAAAAATAGCATCAATCTTCTGGATGCACTGGCTCATCTCATTGGTTTTTGTACTCATTTCACACATCTTTTCGAAAAATACACTAGAATTTCCAAGATGGCATCCCAACCGGATTTCTTGTGTCATCACTTGCTATGTAGTCACGGCGGTCCTTCGGTTTTGTTTCAGTATGTCACGAAAGAGCAAAGTCGCGGGCCTTGATTTGAATTTTGTTGAAAAAGGTGTGCCAATTGAAGTTCTTTTCTCGTTTTTCTGCCGTGCTTGAATGTCATGCACTGAACATTTTTTGCACTCACACCCTTTGCACTTCAAAAAAAAGTATACGGCTATGGTTAGTAAGTGTGCGGTCCTATGCGTCCCCCCCAATGACACTGATGAAAAAATTGCGTCTCCCTCCAGAATCAACATCACCCATCCGTGATCTAGGAAAGCATACGTTCCCAGAAATGTCCACATTTTGTTCCACCTGCGGCTACAGCGCAGCTAAATCACTCTGGAACCACAGCACGCGAGATTGCAAAAGCGAGACGAAGACACGCAGCAAGCGGGAGGGTCGCGGGGTGGGCGGGGCGAGTCCAAGCGGGGGGTATCAAACTAATTAAAGCAAGCATTTGTCAGAGATTAAGCCTTAAACAGAAAAGGTCATCGGAAGAGCGGCGCTCACTGTTTCGCCGCCGTGCTCTTAGGGCAGTCTAAACCTTTCCAAGCTAAATGGTAAAGATGCTATTTGGCAGCACTGGCGGGGGAGAGGAGGCCCCAATCGCGGTCGGGGACGCCGACACCCGGGTCGTCGCCTCTTCGCTGTCCATTACACATGCTGGTCAAATCTGGCAATTGCTGTCATTTAGGGATGAAAAATAAGCGCCGGACAAGATCAATAGATGCGGCCGTCTTGCGCAGCCGTGATTAATTGACTGTCGCCGATTAATGCCCAGCCTGTTGCGCGGCAATGCAATCTCACTGGGAAATGGGCTTTATTGAAAATGCTATTCCGCGACATTGTCACTGGCTGGCGCGCGATGTTCTGATTCTGGCTTTTTCAAACCGTTCGTTTGTCGTTTGTAGATGATACTGTTTTCTTTATCATCATGCACGACGCATACGTAAACGCGTTGCAGTACACCTGTCATAATAGCTCATTTTCTGTTCATGGAGTCTCAGATCAATTCTCATAGTGCCAACATACCATTATGCTTACAAACCAGAACCCGTGTAGCTGATTCATTTGGGACCGGTCAATTGTAATTGTATTGGCGAGATGTCCCGGTTGGAGATAAATGACGTGTTGCTTTAGATATGAGTGATAGCTTTCTACTTGGGAGTCCTTTTGTGATGACAATCGTATAATTTCATTCCTTTGTGATTACCCAAAAGACAAGGCAGTAACGCATTTGATTTATTGTAACCTGCGCATAAAATTAAATGTCCAAGAACTCGGATTCTATTTTCCGTTATGATACAGAATAAGAATCTTGTTTTTCCTTTATTTGTAATAAATAAAGACACCCCTTCTCTAGGTTTCCCCCTAACGTGGATTGAGGACTTAGAAGTTTACTCCAACAACAACCGTATTTGTTTACGAGTTAAATTTAACCCGAACGGAAGGCGTGTCTAGTACTTTACCCGCTGCCTTATCTGCTCGATGAATATTATACCGGTGGGAATCCTTGTGCTGATATCATTTTAATATGACTTTTTTTTCAAAGGTGTGTTGTGTTATGCAAATAACATTTTATTTTAAGCAACCCAATAGGGATGCGCAGTAAGGCTTCAGGAAATGCACATTTATTTTCCCTCAAAATACATTCTGAATTTTTTAAGGCGAATATTACATGATATGACGTTATATTTCAGATGCCACACACTTATAAGATGAAGGGAAGTAGTACACATTGACACAAGTGCAAATGCAAGTAAAAAAAATGAGTCCAATCAATCATAAAAACAGACTACTATTTGGCTATAGGGTAACTGGCAAGGATTCCCGGTTAGTCCTACCTGTGCCTTCTCACAATGCAGACGAATAAACGTCATTGTTTTCTCAGGGTTGATTCACTACCCCCTTCTGATAAACACATAGAAATAAAAGATACCGTTTTTGTATTTGAATGTATTTATATTATCAAGCCATCAAAATAATCCACAAATGACATTCAGGTGTACGGGCCCGTTCATCAAAGGTTGATGGGAGAGCCCGACGGATCAAATTCATTCATGAAACGTCGCAACGCAGAACTGTGAAATAATTAATGAATTAGATAAATAATTATTATGGTAATTTAATTAACTAACGTCGTATTTAATGAAAATGCATTTGTTTTTTTTAATGAAACATTTAATTAAGTAATGGAACCTCTAATTAATGATACATTTCAGTAATTTAAGAACCATTTAAATTTATTATTTAAGGGTACATTTATTTATTGAATTTTGGCATTTTCGGTCTTCCACAGAGATGTGGCCTTTGTGTTGGCTAAAATAAATAAAAATATTAAATCTGTAAAGACCGGGAGCCGTACTTTTTTTTTTAAGCAAGTGGCTTGAAGGCTGATGAAAGAACGATTGTATTTATCAAACGCATGACGCGACCAAGCGTTTTGGCCTATCAGACTTTCCGTAGCCCGATTTGGCTTTCCGGGTCGGATTTGGCGCGCGTAAGCACATTTCCGGTTGGCTCATTTGAACCTCCCTCGTCAAGGCGCGTGACACGTCCGTGTTCGACGTCATGGCTCTCAGTTTTCAAACTTCCACACTATGTTTGACTCTGCCGATATCGTGTCAGATATGCCTCGGAAAGGTAACTATCGTTTTTCTTAACTTAAAAGACGCAGGGTGTACTCGCGCAGTGAAAGAGCCGTTAGAGTTAACAAACCGGAAGCGTGTGCGTAAGATAAGATACATGTCTATCGGCGCTGAGTAATTCAATATGACGTACGTAGATGACGCACGTTTTTTTGTGTTCAGGTCAGGCAGCCCGTCATATGTGGCAACCATCACGTGTTCTGTTCGTCGTGCATGGAAATGTGGTTAAAAAAAGCCAGCCAGTGTCCCTCGTGCAGAGTCCCCATTACGACTGAAAACCCCTGCAGAGAAATCATAGGTGAGTGCAGCATTTCCAATGAGCTCTAATGCAATAAATATTTTCATTCCCCTGCACACAATGACGCACAAGGATTTGCTCAATTTCAAGTGAAACTACGGCTCGAAACGATTGCCCTATTGTTACGATAGTTGTGAACGAACCTGACATTGATTAGTTGTCAATTCATCATTTAATTTTGACAACACTAGTTGTCTGTCAGTTCAGCTGTAAATAACTTTTCCAGGCATTTTTCACATTTTTACTGAATCAAAATATTTTCTACCCTCAATTTTATTTCATGATATATGCCAGAAGTGTGGAGAAATGCAATTTGTATCATGATTAGAATTTTGGGCCATATCCTGTATGTAAAAGTTGATTTTATTCTGCAGCCGTGTCAAATGTTCTTATATAAATGTTCATCTGCCGAGCTTCCAACCAAGCAGTTCTTCCTATTGTTCTTTTGCAGGTGGTACAAATGAGAACGATCACAGCGACAGCCCCTCCGTGAGAAAATGTCTCAGGAAAACTCGGGGAGAGCTCCTGCTGCGAGAGTATGAGGTATTTCTCCGCTTCTCCGTATTGTTTTCATACACAATGCTTTTTAGGACAGCGGTTCTCAAACGTATTTTTTTTCTTATTGAAAAGATTATTATTCAACTTAGATTTTTAATTTGAAAAAATATATTTTTATATGATATTTTTTGTGCCAGTTACATTCTAATCATCTTAAAATGAATTCAAATAAAAGCCTGAAAACAGAGCACTATGCTATGATTGAAAGAATTTGTTGTTTTTTAGTTTCTGTTTTTCAATTCTCTACTTGTGTAAATGTGTGCATCTCCTGTAATTGGTCTTCGACAGGAAGAAATCGACGGTCTGGTCCGGGAAAATGAAGAACTGAAACAGAAAAATGAAAGTCTGGAGTCGCAACTGAGGACGGCTCTGGATCCCGGCAGCGTTAACCCCGCGCAGGCGGATGACAAACGGCTGGAGCCGAGCTTCGTGCAGGATTTGGCAAAAAGGCTGCAAACGGCCCAAACTGTTTGCGACCAAGTCAAACAGGACATGCGCAAACTTAAAGAGGTCCGCAAGCGTTCATTTTCGACTTTTATAGTCTTCACAGTAGAACTGCCTTTTATTGACCTTTTAACCAGGTACTTTATGAAAGTCGTTTTAATGATGAGGCCTTATGTGACTCTTGTCATCCTCAGGCTAATAAAACACTGCGATCTCAAAATGTTGACCTGGTACAAGAAAATATGAGACTGAAAGCTGAGGTGGTCAGCAGATCCCCACAAAAGTAAGTGCATCAACAGGGATAATTATCAAGTATTTATTTGTTAGGGGCAAATGTGTGTATCTGTTCAAAGTGTCAATTAACGGAACACCTATGAAATAGATGTGAATCAATGGCTGTGCTCAAAAGAGTTTTAAAAATCTGTTCCCAAAAAAATGACGTCTAAACTTTTTCTAAAGTTTTCGGACCATCAGATGCAACTTTTTTCTCTGGATTTTAGCCTTATCTGCAGGTTTTTTTTTTTAACTTTATTTTACCAGGAAGAGATCCATTGAGATTTACATGTCTTTTGCAAGGATGTCCTGGAGAAGAGTTTACAGAAAACAGACATGAACATGGAGCTCAGAATTTGACCAAAGTTCAGAAGGATGAGAGAGCGGAAAAAACAGTAAATAAATAATCATGACATTCCAATGATTAACAGTAGCAATAATGACCAACAATAGCAATAATGACCACTGCAATCAAAATTGAAATATGAGTAGCCCAATAATTACAAGAACAACTTGTGACAACGAGTTTGGAAATGGCATGCTCGAAATGACCAAAAGTTATGAGAGAGCTTGCTTTCAAGTGGGCTCGCAGAAGTAGTCCAGTCAGGATTTATTTATAAAGCGCGTTTCAAAAGGCCGTCGTCAACCGAAGTGCTGTACAATGAAATAAAAGCGCAAATAGAAACATAACACATAAAACTGAACACGGCCGAAATCCAGATAAGACAGCACTTCGGGGTCTCTTAAAAGCAAGTGAGAAAAAGTACGTTTTTAAGAGGGGTTTAAAAGTCACAAGTAGGACACGCTTTTCCTTCCTAACTCGGGAAGCTCAAAACGCACGCAGCCAGCTATTCCACCTGAGACTTTGGGTAGAGGAGGGAGAGAACCTGAACCGGCGACGCCGGTGTGATCGCCTTCCGATGATATTCCTGCGAGGGAGTATCCTGTACCGTACGGCGGCGGCTTCTAAAGGCGCCGTGTCCAGCTGCCATATAAAAATGAGCAACAGTAAAATGATTCCAAGTTTCAACGCTTTATTTTTTTGATGCGGCTGAGTATTAGTTTGTCTGAAAATCACTCTCACGCGCCAAAAAGCTCCTCTTCTTTTGGGTCGTCATTTGTTCAAATGTCCTCGTTACTCTTGGACGAGCGGCCCTCTTCGGACCCGACCGATTTGCCGGAGTTGATTCTCCGATCATCTGGCTTGGGACGCGACCGCCGTTGTGAGATCGCGGCGCGGGAGCTCGCCCTTTGCTGTTTCTCCTCCCACGTGGCCACGTCCGTGCCGGCCTGTTGAAGCCCACGCCCAAGGGCTGAGCGAGACAAGTCGAGCCGACCTTCCCTTTCCATAATCCGTAAAAAAAAAAAAAAACATCCGTGTTGACAACAAAAAGCCAATAGGTAGCGCTTGACAAAAGTGAATTTTTGCAATGTTCTGTGCAAACACTCTAAAACAGATGCAAACTATATCAAAATAGAGGTCCAGCAAAACTCTCTCTGCAACGAAACCTGCATGTATGAAAAAAAAAAAAAATCTGTGCATTGTAGCTCGTTCTTACCCCCCCTGTTGCATAAAAAGAAATGTTTTTCCCAGCGTTTGCCTCGCATCCAAATTCACCCCAGCGAAAACAGAAGACAGGAGAAAAATAAGAAAGATGAAAGATGTCAAAGAAGACATTATGCAAGAATTGATACAAGTATGAAAATGAATGCTTATTGTACATTTGGCAATTTTTTTTTTTTCTTTCAATGTGTGCTACATGGTTGGTTTTGTTTTCAGATTGCGCGTGTGTTTTACGTTTACGAGTGTTGCCTAAAGTGAAAAATGTCTGGCTGCAAACACGATTTAGTTGTCCAGGACTTCTACTGTACATCAAATCATTTGACGCCTTGAATGAATGTTATTCAAACACAGATATGTGGAAAATGGTTCTGCTTTGAGTTATGCGGGTATAAATCCCCTCCAACCCCCACCCCAATACCGGGGTCGAAAGGGAGGACAAAAACCTCGACTCGTCCTCCGCGGTAGCAAAATGCTCTTTTCCCACGGGGGTCGAAGTCTTTTCGCTGGTCTTTCGGCTCGCAGGCGTCCCATTTGAAATTTTGAAAGCGCGAAAGCAAACACTTTCCAACCCGATCCGTCCTCAGGTTCGGCCGTTTTACCGTGGCCGCCCTAGAGGCCAAAATCCAGCAGTACCAGCGAGACGCGGAGCACCTGAAGCGGGCCCTGGAGCGCGGCGACCAGTACATCGACGACTTGGAGAACCGGGTCAGGATTTCCGAGAAGAGGTGCGGCGAGTTGCAGGAGTCGCGCAAGAGGAACTCGCCCGAGAGGAACCCGCCCGCCTCGGAGTCTCTGAGCCGGCAGCAAAAGATCCAAATGATGATGATGAGCCTGAGCGACACCGAGCGGGACTCCGTCCGCGGCCGTCCCCGGGACCAGGCTTTGACCCTTTCCGAGACCCGCTCTTTGACGTTCCCGTCGGATGGCCGGGACTCTCCCCGAAACCCGGGCGGACTCCCCGAAAAGGGCGGGGGCTTGGGCGGGGGCTTGGACGGCGGCTCCTCGGACCCGCCGCCCTCCACGCCGTCCTCGGCCTTCCGCTCGCTGACTCTGAGGAGCCCCGGCGTGCGCGAGAAGAAAGTGGCCTTCGCGCCTCATCTGCGGAGGCTGGATTTCGACGGCGGCGGGCCCGCCTCGGAACGCCCCTTCGCCGCCGGGGACTTGTTCCCCAAATGTTTGCCTCAAAATCCCGCCGACGCCGACCCGGTCGAGACCCTGTTTTGGGGACCCTGGAAGCTCTCCAAATCACACGGGCGCTCGTCTCCCGGTCCCAGTCGGGAAAATTCCAGCGAGGCCTCCATGGACGCGGCTTATCTGGACAAAATCTCCGAGTTGGACTCCATGATGCTGGACGGGGAGAGCTCCAGCAGCCGCGGTTCTCAGCCGTCGCCGGGGTCCCCGGACCGCGCCGTCGTCCCGGAAACGCGGAGCCGCTCGGCCGAGGCTTGCGCCGGCCGTCCCGGAGGAGGACGTCTCCCGGACGCGGACGACCGCGTGGCGGAGGATCGCGGCGGGACGTCTCACGCCGAAGAGCTCTCCTTCGATTTGCTCTTTGATGCGGCGGCCGCCGCCGGTCCCTCCGCCTCCCTCTCCCTCTCCCTCGGTCCGGCGGGCCGGCCCCGGGATGCCGGCGCGTCCTCCCCGTGTGGAAAAGCTGCGGACGCATCAAGAGACAGACAAACGCTCAACGCTGGACAGCCGGCAAAGAGGAAGTCCCACAGCCCCTTTAACGCAAGCAGTCCCACCAAACTTTCAAAGCTCATGTGAACTCTTTCGATGTGCTCGCTCGCGAGGTCTTTCCTACCAGCTCCTTCAATCCCAAAGACGGAATTATACGTCTTGACGGTCGTTGGCAAGTTATTTACTGTTTTTTTTTTCTTTCAAATATCTGGGCAAAGGACTGTATTTAGGACTGGCGCCATCAATCCTAAAGGCATAATTATGCCAAAGTCCATACGTTGAATCCAGTCTGCTTATTTACATTTTCTTCCCCAAATATTGGAGTAAATTGATAAATATAAATTTTTGACTTAAGGGCAAAGTTAACCTCAAAATTGCTGGTTCATAATCCGATGTATCTTTTATCCATCCCAGGGAGGCGGCCGTTTCGTCGGCTGCTGTCATCCGAAAATGACTTCGCAGTTGCGATTAATTAAGCGCGATTATTTACGAGCTCGGGTTGTGGGTGTCACGTGACCAAACTAAAAAAAAACGGGTGAACCACGATCGGTTGTTACCTGAGCCTTGATTTCAATTTCAGTCGACAGCAAGTGACAAATCGGAACATTTCGAGGAGTGGCCAAGCATTGGACACATCGTTGCTGAAAACAAAAAAAAGTGGATGTGTAATTAGTTACTTTGCGTACTAAAATATTAAAAGTAATTATTTCTTTATGCTCCTAATGTATGATAGTAATCCATTACTTTTGCATTTGTCACAAAGAAAATGATTCGTATTTGATTACCTAAAGTAATAAATCTACTTTCATTAGGCAGCTGAAGTATTGTTGCCCTAGTAAGAAATTACTTTAGGTAATCAAGTACCAGTGATAATTGAGTACTCTCGGTAATCAAGAAATGAAGTACTTGGGTACTCAAGTGCTGAAGTCATTGATTACAAATCGATTACCTCAGGTATTAATGAGCACTTAAGTACACAAAGGAAATGACTAGTATTTGATTACCTAAAGGAATGAATTACTCTTATTAACAACCTGGAGTATTCAGTTACATAAGTACTGAAGTAATCTTTTACTTTAGTGCTCAACTCATTTACTACCAGCCTTTTTTTTTAAGGCCTTTCTTTAGCCAAACGCACTTCTAAAATATGAAAACAAAATATAGAGCAAGTTTCCTGGGATTGAATGCCTGGATTATTAAAAACAAACAAAAGCATAAAATATCTTTGGGATTGAATGAGTTTCAAAAATGGAATGTTGGAAGACAAATGGCCTCTGTTTTGTTCAGTCTGCTGTTGTCACATTTACTGTCAATCCTTTTTTTTTTGGTCGTAGAAGTTGTAAGTTATGCAAGATGGCAATCTACTGAAAAAAAAACTCATACGGAATTGAAGGGAAAAAAACAACGTCTTAAACTCGGCGGAAATGCTATGTTGAATTTGACTTCCTTCGTTTTAATGTTGAAACTTTTGCTGAATGACATCACTAATTGTTCACAAATTGATTTCCTGTGGCACTTCCTCCATTGTAGTTTACCCTAATACCTCAAAAAGGTCACTTTTTTTCCCCCCAAATTGAAGGCCCAATGTACGGTGCGTCCTTCAAATGCTGAATTATTTTTTTTTTGCTTCAACTCCATTCTTGAAAGATTGATCCATCAGCCACATAAGGCCAGTTTTGACGCACAAATGAGCATTTTTATATCGGCCGTATTCTTTCTTGCAACAGTCACCCGAATTTGACCCCCAAATCAAGGATCCCTCCCATATTTGCGGAATCTCGGTATTCATTTAAAGTTAAAAAAGTGTCCGTTTCCTACAGCTGAGCGCTTGATGCAAATCAGCGCGACACGCGAGCTTTCACACACGCACACACAAACACCGTAATTCAATTGTAGCGGAAAGGCACTTTATTATGCAAATGTAACCATATCACGTGTATTTCACATACCGCTAATCACCGGCATGAAATTTTAATTGGACAACCGTTGTGCTTTGAATAAATGAAGTGTTCATTCATTGAGATTCATTAATTTAGGTAAAGACTGTACAAGGTTACGCCGGAGTATGAAATCAATTTGCTCAGTGCTCAAGTCAGGATGAAGACGCCTCTGACATTGAGCTCAACTTGTTTTTGTCCATCCGGATTCCCTTTTACCTTGGCCAAAGTGGATGAAATATGTCTTTGCATTTCTAGTTTCCTATTCTCCATTGAGAAATATGAGATACATTGTGTTACTGTGCTGATCTAGATCACAGAGGAAGAAAAAAAAAGTGAACTCTCATTTCAAATGACGGAAGTGTAAAATACATTTTCAAGACTGCCAATCAGAACCTCGTTTCCCCATCACGAGTAGGTTGCATAAATCGGGGATGTCCAAACAATGACTCACGATTCGCTTTTCGGCGGACCGCCATCTGAAGGTGTAAACTAACAATAGGTGCTTCATGAAGCTTCGTTTTCCCATCGGTAGGACGTAGCATAAATCGGGGGTGTCCGGACTGGCCCTGGGACCGTTCAGGGCCCGCCGTTCATTTATTGGCCCCCAGCGTAAACGGAAAAGGACTGATGGCCTGCTAAAATAAAGCAAAAAAATAATTCATTGAATTGTATGGCCACAATTTCTTTTCCAAACACCAGTGGAAAGAAATCATTCCATTTCACAAGCCGAAGTTTGCTTCAAATTTTCATCCACTTGTGTGTCGAGGTTACTGTTTATGAAACGATCACATCACTGAACCTCAAGTCACTTTCAAGAATGGACCTCTTACAAAAGCTTTCTCTGGTTTTGATTCCAATTATGAAGGTGGGATTCGGCAGGTGTTCAATGTCGATAGAGATCCGGTCAAGTGGGGTACTGTGCCCCAAATCTTGAGAACTCTTGAAACACAAAGCTGCTCTGTAGCAGTTTTTCAAATTGGATGGAAAAAAATATATATTAATTGCTAATGAATTAAAGCTGATTATTTTTTAAGTGGCCCCGCATCCTTTTTTCTAAATGTGGTCCTCAACTGAAAAGGTTTGGATACCCCTGCCACATACTCTACTTCTATTTGGCCTTGGCATTTTTCTTTTCAGTTTAAAAGCAAATTAATTGGAACACGATGCGGCTAGAGGGGGACTGCATTAGGTTATGCATTTATTAACGGGGGCAGGGTGTTGTTGTCTTTGTTTATCGTTTCTTCAGCCCAAAACATTTAATAACAAACTACATTACTTAAATGCGAGTCCCAATATTTATGCCCGAAGATGTCAATCTGCCATCATTTGAATCAAATTCTCCGCCGGGGACAAAACCCCAGTGGGTGGAGACACGGCTAAAATCGGATGTCCGGCGCAGCGAAATGAAGCGCGCTGTGTTTTTCGCTTGCCATCACAAAGAATGAAGAGGCAGGCCAGCCACTTCCGTGGCATCAGCCCTTAAAAAACCGCAGACGCTTCGTCTCCTGACTGCATGCCCCGAGAGCACTTTTTTTTTTTTGAATCTGTCAGCCTCTTCACTGCTCTGGCACTTTATGTCTCGCGAGAGCAGCCGGGCTGGGCTTGACGAGATCTGAGGCGCTCAGGTGTAAGAGGCTCTCTCATCCCAGCAGTGGGAAACACAGTCGACAGATAAAGTGCGCGTGAGAGACTGCAGGCGTCTGTGTGATCTCCGAGCTCAAGGCTCGCTCGAGTCGGCGCACGCGAGACTTGCGCGCTCGGCAAGCGCACAGGAGCAAAAAAACAAAACAAAAAAAAAAAAAGAGGGGGGATCACTGGCGGTGTCAAGGGCTGCCTTTTCGGGCTCTTTCGGCCGTTTGCTCCGCCGCGCGCACTTTCATTGGAGACGCTCGCCAAGATGATGTCCATGAACAGCAAACAGGCGCACTTCGCCATGCATCCCTCGCTACCGGAGCACAAGTACACCACCCTGCATTCCAGCTCGGAGGCGATACGGAGAGCCTGCCTGCAAACTCCACAGGTAAATTCAAAAAAATCTTCGAAAACTTGCGAGTTTTGCTACGCTAAACCAGAACGCGGCGACTGCGCGGAATTGCGGTGGCGCCTAATGTTTATTTCGTTGCGTGTTTTTTTCCATTTTTTTTTTGCTTGAAAAGCTTGCGTTTCTGTAGCCGAAGTTCGATAGAACCCTTAAGGGTTCGGTGAGACGGTCTCAGGGGTTCGGCGGTGCCTCTGCCGGTTTGTTGTGAGTTCGTGGACCGTCGTGTTCTTTGAACGTGCGGGGCTAGTTTTTTTGCATCAGTAAAAAAAAATCAAAGGTATAATTATGTATGAAATTTGGAAAAAATAATAGAGGAATTTGTTGAATGCGCACGTGAAAGCGTTGGTCTTGTGGCGGAACGCCCAAGTCCCAAATGACAGATGCATTTATTAATGTTCTTCGTGACTTTTTTTTTTTTTTTTTTTTTTCCTGTGGGCCCGCAGCTGCAAAGCAACATTTTCGCCAGCCTGGACGAGACCCTCCTGGCCCGGGCCGAGGCTCTGGCGGCGGTGGACATCGCCGTGTCCCAGGGCAAGGCGCACCCGTTCAAGCCGGACGCCACGTACCACACCATGAGCACCGTGCCGTGCTCGTCCACGTCCACGGTGCCTCTGGCCCACCACCACCATCACCACCACCACCACCACCATCAGAACCTGGAACCCCCGGACTTAATGGACCACATCGGCTCGCCCTCTCTCGCCCTCATGTCCAGCGCGCACGACGGGGCCGGAGGCGGCGGGGGAGGCGGCGGCGGAGGAGGAGGAGGAGGCGGCGGCGGCGGCGGCGGAGGCGCGCTCCTCTCCGGTGCCGCCGCGCACGCGCACTCCCACATGCACGGCCTGAGCCACCTCTCGCACCAGGCGGCCATGAGCATGAACTCGCCCCTCAGCCACCACGGCCTCTTACCGGGTCACCACGGGGGGAGCCAGGTGGGCCCCCCCGGGCTTCCCGGCGGCGGCCTGCCGTCCATCAACGACTCGGACACGGACCCCAGGGAGCTGGAGGCCTTCGCGGAGCGCTTCAAGCAGCGGAGGATCAAACTGGGGGTGACCCAAGCGGACGTGGGGGGCGCGCTGGCCAACCTGAAAATCCCCGGCGTGGGCTCGCTCAGCCAAAGTACAATCTGCCGCTTCGAGTCGTTGACTCTGTCGCACAACAACATGATCGCGCTCAAGCCCATCCTGCAGGCGTGGCTGGAGGAGGCCGAGGGGGCCCAGCGGGAGAAAATGAGCAAGCCGGACATTTTCAACGGGGGCGAAAAGAAACGCAAGAGGACCTCCATCGCGGCTCCGGAGAAGAGGTCCCTGGAGGCCTACTTCGCCGTGCAGCCGCGGCCCTCCTCGGAGAAAATCGCCGCCATCGCCGAGAAGTTGGACTTGAAAAAGAACGTGGTGCGAGTGTGGTTTTGCAACCAAAGACAAAAGCAGAAACGCTTGAAATTTTCCGCCGCCCACTGATGGGAAAGCAAAACAAAACAACGAGGTCAACGCAAAGACGGGCGAAAAGTTGCTGCGGCTGAATTTGGGGACCAACGGACACGCGGAAGGAGACCATTTTCAGTCTTTTTGTCTCCGGCGACTTTATTCGCCGCTGCGCAATGGGCTTCGGTCGAGGCTTCGTATATATTCATTATTTTTTCACGTTATCGGTGAATGTGAAGTATGCAAATATCAGATGACACCCACCTTGCGCCGTTCCCCGCCGAGGAACGAAAAAAAAAAGAAGTTGAGCGACGTCCACGTTGCCTTTTTTTCAAACACGCGAGAAAGGGAAAATGATATCTATTAATTTCTCCGAACAGGCCTATTATTTGAACTAATAGCCATTCACAAATTACCTCATTGATTGTCGTACTGTGTTTTTTGGGTTTGACTTCCGTCGTTGTTGTTCTAGAATAATCCACACGGCCGTTTATTTATTCATCGATATTATTTATTTACCATTTCCGAGGCTGCTATAATTCAAATTCCTTTGCGAAATTTCGAGGAAAATTTAGGCCTGCGTGGATCCGAATGCAGCAGTTTTTTTTTTAATCCTCTATAGGCTCACTTTTCGATTTGCACAAATGAACCTTTATTTATAAGAAACGTCCACGTGTTTTGTAAATACAAACATCACTTTATCACAGGATTGGAAGTTGTGTTATAGAACTTCAACGATAGGCTCGGTGGACACTTTTTGGCATCGCAAAAAAAGCCTTGTCTGCCGATGGAAACAAAAGCGAAATGTATACTTTCTGTGTTTTAGTTTGCAGTGCGAGCACTCTATGCATTTGGAAGAGGAAATGTCGGGAATCCTCCGGATCCAGTAGAGCTGGCTATACTGCACTAGAACTTGCCTTGTGATGGTTGTCGGTCACTGTTAACTGCCTGTTTTCACATCAACATCACCGCCTTGTTTGTCGTGTTAAATGTGAAGGGAACCTTGTAAGTACGATTTTTTTTTTTTACTTTGTGCACAAATATGTTTACAAAGCTGCGGCGACGAGATCATAAAAACAATTTTCTTTTGCCCTTTTTTTTCCTTTCGATTGTATTTTTCATCCTGTACGCCAAATTCACCAGGGAGGTGTGTTCCAGCAATCTTCTAATAAATTGAAAAACTAAAGTTTGCCTCTGGTTGATTGTGTCTGGCCCACGGATTACAAAAAAATCATGTGATACCTAATGTCAAAACGCTTTAAATGGGTCGAAAATCAAGAAAATGCACCGTTGCTTGTCAAGTCTTTCGATATACTTCATAAAATACGTCTTTATAAAGTCAATGATGAAAACCAAGCAAAGATGTTGATTGTTTAAAATGCGAATAGGCATATGCTGTGTGATTAGAGGTGATTTGAGTGTGTGTGTGTGTATATATATATATATATATATATATATATATATATATATATATATATATATATATATATATATATATGATTTAAAAGATGCAAATATTTCTGAACGTATGTATTTATTTTGAAAATGTTTTCAGTTTTTCTCTGTGACAGGATTTTTCTCCCATTTTTTGTGAACCTCTCCCGATGCAATTGGAGACAACGTTGATAGAACACTGTCTCGCTTTCAGGGTTATCATCCAGAAGAGGGGAAAAAAAATCCCCGAGTGGCACAGAAATCCACCTTCGAAAGCGTAACGTGGGTGAGTCTATCCTATTTTACACGTTCGCCCTTTTTTATGCATTCACAATTGCCGTCATCGCACAAAGCGTGCTCGGGCCGAATGTTTTCAAAGCTCGGACGGCGTTTCAACGAGTTTGATGGAATCTACCATTTGCATGTTGTTTGGAAGACTGCGCGCGCGCGCGCGGGGGCACGCACGCACGCACGCACGCGGCGATGATTTGAGCGGCGCGAACAGCTCCGCTGATGCATTATTGAAAAGCTGTATCAAACAGCTCTGGGCTGCTGTCTCGCTGCACAGGGGCTCGCCGATCAAGTCGGACTCTCTGCCTGCACAATAGCCTCTAATATGTTAATGGCCGGAGGGGATGCCTGAGGTTCCGTCCCCAGCTGGCTCGCCTACCATATGTCAGCCTGTTACGACAGAGGCCTCTATTAATCACGCGCATATTTCATCACCGATATCATAACCCTTAAAGCGCCATTAATAACCGGCCCGGGTCCAGGCCTACCTGATCGGCCCCTTTGATGGGCCCGAACCCTAACCGGAACGTTTAGGGGGACCTGACTGTCTTACTTGTCGCACAATCGTGGTTTTCGTCCTCTTAAAGACGCTAAGGCTATTAACGTGTGTTAACGTGTATTAAGGTGTGTGCGTGTGTGTGTATATATATATATATATATATATATATATATATATATATATATATATATATATATATATATATATATATATATATATATATATATATATATATATATATATATATATATAAACGTGTATGTAAAAATTACAAGTTCGAATCGCACAGACTTGCAACTGAAAAATATATGCCTATATCTAAAAATGGTAAATTCGTACAATTACTTCGCTCGTGTGCTTAGTTTGCTAAAACATCGGTTATGTATGTCATCAGATGATACAAATGTAATTTCTCTATAGCGAAACGTTAAATATCGGGATAGGAAATTAGAACATAATATCCAACACCCATTTCGCATTTTCTTCAAATATTGTGCTGTCCTAATTGGCAGTTCCTGAACAAACATACAGCAAAACCATAATTGAGGTACTGTATATTATTTAAAGTTTTGAAAAGATCGGAAAAAGTTATAGAAAGTATGTGTTATCAGTTCGTTTCATTTTTTTCTCCATTTTTTTCTCCATTTTTCATCAAAGGTCGTAAAAAATAAAAAGAACCAAATGGAAAAGGCTCGCACACTTTTTTAGGTGTGGGCTGCGAGAGAGCTTTTATCAGTCGTTTTAAGTTTGCATTTGGAATTTTTGCCTTATACATGAACGAAATTCGAAACATTTATTTGATTCGGATGCATTCCGCTTATTTTGTGCATAGCACACAAGTCAGCATCAAAATAGGCAAAAATAAATAAAGAAGTAAATAAATACTAGTAATAATATTCAGGATGGTCATTCCTCGCCTTCTCACGCCTGATGAATTGAACGCCTTCAGGCCATTAGTCAGGCCAGTAATTAATCTATAGCGCGGATGTAAATAAGAGGAAATTGGATTCCTGACAGATGCGACGTGAGCTTCTCCGACGTGGCCCAATAATGATTGGAGGCAACGCAAGTTATGGCAAGGCATGCGGCGCACCTCAGATTTACGAGCGTCTGACTTTTTTTTTTTTTTTTTTTTGCGGCGGAAGTCAGCGGGCCCGTGAGCTAATCGCAGCTCTTCGGCGTCCCGGCAGCACCTCGAGATGGATGAGATCATTAGAACGCCGCAAAAAGCTCGGAAGAAATGGCAAATCGTCGCGCGGTTCCGACATTGTTCGACTTGAGTGCGCCCCGGGAAGAAAATCATCGCGACGCCCGTCGAGGCCCCGGTTGAGGCAACAATGCGCAGGCGTGAGACTGCGTGGCCTTTTGACGGAAATGTCAAACCGGGGAGGGGCGGGGGGGGGGCTGACGTCGCGGGGGCAGATCCCCCAGATCTGCACTCATTTCCCATTATATTTGCTCGGTAATCCGCGGTGGCAGCCATGCATCGCCCGGGACCGCTTGGCTGTTGACACACGGGTATATTTCAATCACGCGGGGTTCAAAGTCACACGAACAACTTATTTGTCTAATAAATCCGCCATTTAGTAAGAAAAATATTTGATCTTGGGGGGCTGACCTCTTGTCATGTAGCCACTCGTGTTTCAAGGATATGCGGCTCGCCCGCATAGCAAAAATATTCCGATGGATTCTGGGGAAGTGGCAAAGTGCGCTCGCAAATATTGCGTGGGCCTTTGTCGAAAACTTCCCTTGGAGGGCAAATAGTTGGAGTCTGTCTGTCTGTCTGTCTGTCTGTCTGTCTGTCTGTCTGTCTGTCTGTCTGTCTGTCTGTCTGTCTGTCTGTCTGTCTACTCAAAACATATAAAAAGAACCACCCAAAGCAAAGGCAGCCATATGCAAAATAAACAACAAAAAGCCTTTTTGGGGGGTATGGTTTTCTGACTGACTTTGGAAGTAATAAGAATGATGCAGTGTGCAAGTAGCTCTTAAATTGGAGTATGGCAGCCATTTTGGCATTACAGCATTTCACTGACTTGAACTGAAAATAGTCCAATTGCTTTAATGTGCTGGAACTAACACGCCGCCTCATTTCATCTATTTATTATAAAAAAGACAAAAGTCAAACCAGATCTCATTTGGTGCAAATTGTGCCACGCAAGCAAAACACCATTTGGAGTATTTATCATTCGCACCCTGCCTCTCAAGCGCTGCCATGGCCTTGGGCTAAGCGCTCTTTGAACTGCAGTTCTGGACTCACACCTGCACGTGCCGCAAATAGAAAGGGCAAGACAAGTCATCCCATCAGCGTTTTCCTTATTTCAATTTGTAAATAGTTTTCTTGAAATAAAATACAATGTTTAATTCGGTACTGGATTTGTACTGAATGTCATATTTTAATTGTAGAAATAGCACTACTGTAAAACTCATTTAAAATAACTAATATATCAAAAGATTTCTACACTAAGATTTTAACTGGGGTAGCGTAGCAAATATATATATTTTTTTAATGCCGTGACTGACATACAGTAGATTTATCTTTTCAAATTAAAAGCGAATCCATTGGAACATGAAGCAACCTAATGCAAAATTGCATCATAAATATAAGTGTACACGTATATGCATGTCATCATATAAAAAGTCATTGCTTCCACACCCATCGATAGACAAACAGTTTTTTCTCTTTTTCTATGGTATTTGGGCCATCCCAATGACATGATGAATTTCCTAGCCCCGCACCCTAACCTTAACCTTGACAACAGTTGCCTAACCCTTCCCCTTAGCCTACTTTCAACCAAAATCCCATCCAAAAGTAAGCCTCGACCCTCATAAAGCGTTATGAACGTGCGGGGCCCGCCAAGATGCTCCCCATAAGTAGAAGTGGTCCCCCCAAAGGCAGTCAAACATGGGATACGGTCCTTTCCATGGAGCAAAACCCAAGGACACGCACACACACAAACGATCCCTTTTGTGGTATTACTGCGAAACTTGGAACCGCCTTCAAAAGATTCTTCTGCAAAAGATTGTTTTGACTGGGGTTGTTTGCCTTTAACTCTGATAACGCTGGCAATTGCCCCGCAATGTTTTCAAGAATTTGGCTTTGTATATAGGCTACGAGCTTCCTCCGAGGGCACCGCAGGTTTTCTCCACGCGTTGATATTCAATATGTTCCTCTGTACACACGGACTTCAATAATGAGGAGAGTGTCGGCCACCGCTCGGCTCGTCCGCCGCCGCGCCATCAAATATTCATCACTGTTGATTAAACAGCCGGCAGCTGCCGATCGGCCGGCCGGCTGGCCGGCCGGGTGTCAAATTTGTATCCCGCTACCTCCGTGCGCAACGCACGTCGAACGGGACTGGAATAACATTTCAAGTCCAATCGGCGCACGTGTGCAAAAAGGTGGCGCGCCGGGAATGACTTCGACACTAACCTTACATTGGCGTTTACGTTCCTCAGCTGGGATATTTATAAAATCGGTGCGAGAGAGAAAGAGAAAGCCGGAGAGAGAGCGAGAGGTGACTGAGGCGCGCTAAATATTTCATGAGTTTTTGTAGTAGAGGAAAGAATGGCCGGGACGGTTGCTTCGGCTCATTTCTTGAACCCCGCTTGAGGAACGCGCACGTTGCTGCTTTCCGCGGGCGGACTTTTAGGACGAGGCGTCGGAAAACGAACGCGCGAACGAGCCGCAAACCAAGCCGGGGAGCTCGCTTTACCGGTCATCGATCGCCGTTGGTCGCCGCCGTCCCATCGGCCTCTTGTTACTCCGGCTGGAATATCATCCCCGGGATCCGGTTACCGGAATATTCCACGCGCGACGCGGCTGTCGGATGGAGCTCTCGGAATGAGCGTGGGCCGGCCAACGCCGTACAAAAGAGCCTTTCTGCTCCGTTGGCCGGGCCTCAAAATAGGGCCATGTTATTGCGCGCTGTCGACACGGACTCGTAATCGATGACCCTATTTTTCAGCGCGAGCCAAATATATTTTTCCGATTCTTTCATTTTTGCATCAAAGGCAAAGCGCTGACTGTAGGGAGCTGAAATTTCACCCAGATGGTGACAACATGCCAAAGGGAAAGTATTGAAAGAAGACGGCGGGGAGCTGAAATTTCACCCATGGCGAGAACATGCCAAAGTTCAACGTGGGTGGACCATTTAGTTATCCCCTGGCTAAAATACTGAAAAAATGATGTCAAAACCTTGAATTTTTGATAGGGGTGAGCGTATTGCTAAAATTCAGGCTAAATAGTAAAAAAAAAAAAAAAAACCCTTTTATTATTTATGAGTCAAATCCTCCTGGCGTTATGGTCGTGCATCTTAAATAGTGGGGCGGGGCCCCCTGGGGGGGCGCGGATGACCCCAACGGAAAAGGCTTAGTTTTTGTCATGTAAAGTGTTATTCCAACAAAATAAGAATTTTCATCTTTTTTTGGGGGGGGATTTCAGGAAATTTGATGCACGTGGTTATTTGGTATGGTTTGGTTTGGTTTGGTTGGTAAGTTTTATACTAAGCTGTTACCTGTATAAACGCTGTAAAAAATAATGAACGGTTGTTGAAAGTTGATTTATAGTGCATTATTTGTTTATGTTTTATGCGGTGTCAAACCCAAGGCCCGCGGGCCAAATCCGACCCGCCACCTCATTATAAGTGGCCGCCGAAAGCAAGTCACGTAAATGTCCATGTCCCCTTGCTAAACTCAGTTCCAAAATTTTTAACTCGCCATATTCTTGCTTTGTTTCGTTACAGTAACCCCAACAATAAATCGACCGCTAAACTGATAAGCTCTCAATTTGTCGTCTACGGTCATAATACAATGAGGCAATATTGAAATGGACTTGTTTTATTCATCATATGGGCCCTACGAGGGAAATCGTAGCTACAAAAGGGCCCGCCACGAAAATGACTTTGACACCCGCGTTCTTGCATCTCGCGTCGTCTCGCTAATCACGTTGACACGCCCACGGTTCGCCTGCGGGATCCCGTGTAAGTTCCGGCCGTTTCTGACAGCTTTCGTCGATAGCACGTGTTCTGACATTGATTGCGACGCTCCCGTGCGTCGCGCCTTCCGAGCGCGCAGGTGAGCTATCGGCGCTGCCGTTATTACTCGGGGGACTCGGTCGGCGGCCGGGAAGATTGACGGCCGCGACGGGCCGAGCCGGAGCCCGGGCCCGCGCGCCGCCGATTAGCCTGTCAATCGGATCGGAGCCGAGCGGGGAACGCTCCGGCGGCGTGGCGTCGCAGCCCACGAGCTCGGATCACTAATTGCGCGCGTGCGACAACGGGGCACTCCGGCGTGCCTTTTCGGAGTCGCTCTTTATGCGTTTATCCACTCGGAATTTCGCCTTGGCACGGACAGCTTACTCCAATATGGCGGTAATCGCGCTGCATTCATTCAGGCGCAGTCTGGTCTGGGGGACGGTATCAAACATATGGCCCGCGGGCCAGTTCTGGCTCGCAAACGGGTTTAATCCGGGCGGCAAGATGATTTTGAAGTATAAAAATGAATTTTTTCATAAGCACTTTGATGCATTTGGACTAACCGGCGTAAACGAAGTAAAGTTTACGTTTGTGTTGGACGGCTTTATATTGAGGGCGGCTCGGTGCCGCAGGGGTCAGCAGCGTCCGCCTCACAGTTGACGGACCCGAGTTCCAATCCGTCTGGCTCCGGCCTTCCTGTGTGGCATTTGCAGGCGGAAGGCGCATTGGACATCCTAAATTGTCCTTAGTTGCGATTGGGCGCGTGATCGGTCGTTCGTCTCAGTCGGCCGGAAAAGCGTTCACGGTCTATACAATTAGCCGGATTGACTGTCGTGCAACTTTATCCGTCTGGTAGAGACAGCCCTCCTCCATATATGGTCATCCTATATATTGACCAGTAGGAGCGGCGTTATAAAGAGTTGGGATGGAGGGAGCGCGAGGAAGCCGGGGTGCTGAAAGCACTGAATAATTAAAAAGGAAAACAGAGGAGGCGAAGAGTTCACATGAATATCATAGCATGCGTTGGAATGCAAAACTACAGGAAGGGAATCTATTTAACGTAATTCCCCAAATATAAGACACACTTTTTTTTCCTCAAAAATGAAGGCCCAAAGCACATGTGCCATTAGCAGCCAGCGCCTGTTGCGGCTAACGGCAGCTCATGTTATCGGCATTATTCTCAAGAAAAGAAGCGAGCGGACTGAACCAGCGTCAGATTATGGAAAGGTCATGATGTCTCCGACGGATCTAATTAAGAGTGGCAAGGTATGGAAACACGGAAAAGCATTCCATTTGACCCGTTTCTTAATTGCCGTCTTTTGGCGTATTCACGCAATTAAACTTGGTGGAACACAGGTGGTGCGCAGCTTTGATTTTATGGCAAAATGACCTCGAGCTGGGTCGCAAGGAAAAGGAAAAACAAATGCTTGGAGCGCATTCAACGGTATATACTGGTCATGTTTAAGAATAATACAAATATATAACTTACGGATATGAACAGATGAAGATTTATTCTGTTTTTAGCGGAGGCGGGCACTTTGTCCAGAAGTTGGCAGTTGCCTGGCGCAACGGAAGTTTCGATTTTCGGCGTGAAAAGAACGGCAGACTGACGACCAGGTCAGGGGGCGGGGCGGCGCCGAATGTCGGAGCAGCAAACGGTTTTTACGCCATCGCCAAAGTCGGTATGCACGGTAACAAAGAAGACACCAGAATTTGACCCTGAACTTAAGGCCGCGTCCCACGTTTGCGGAATGACGTTATCTCTCCCGCCTGTCACGTGACCCCAAGTCACTCCCGTAACCTCTTGGACTCTTAAGTTCGGCCGAGGCGAAAAGTATCAGCGACGTTTTACGTCCCTCAAGCAGATGCTAAGTCATTGTAATTGGCGGCGGTAGCTCTTTATTGGTCAATTACCCGCTCAAATGAAGTGACTGAGCCCGATCTAAGCGTCTTATTATACTCAATTAAAACAAACGCTCTCCGCGGCGGCAGATTGGTCGGCGCCGGCTACTCACTATATCATGGGCTAATTAATATTTTCATTAACTCGCTTGAGCCGCCTCCGATGGGTTCGATACTTTCGCGGCTCAGTAAGCACTTTGATTTATACGGCGGATCCGCCCGCTTTAATGAAGGCGGGCAACGGCTTCCCCTTCGCGCTCGCTCTTTTCCGAGGCGCCGGCGTGAGAATGGGCCCGGGCGAATTGAGGCGGCTCATCAACAAGGAGCGGACGCGCGCTCGATGAAATATTTACGCCTGCGTCTCGGAAGGATGAACGAGAGGCTCCGGCGACCGCTCGGAAAAGTTCGGGAAAACACACTTGACTTTCTCTGTCCATCCGTCCGGTAGAATTCTTAACGCAAGCGGACAAATAGGTTTGGGCTTCAGAAAATACATCGCTTGGGTTAGCGTGCGGTTGCTATGGTCCTGTACGTCAATCTAGTCTTAATGGTCTAGTCGTCGTCGCCTTCTTCTTCATCAGACAGCAGCGAGGCTTAAAAACGTTAAAATTAAAAAGGAACATTTTAAAGACGTTTTACCTGGTCTAGCGTTCAAGGTTGAGTTCTCCTGGTCTAGTTTTTATCTTCGATCAAGCTGAGGTCCTAATTGCCTTCTATGTCTCTGTTTTTTGGTCCGGTTTTCTAGATGTAGTTCTCCAAGTCTGGTTCCGCACGTCCATTGCTCATGGTCTTTTATTCCAGGTTTAGTTCTGTAGGTCTAGTGTTTCAAGTCAAGTTCTCCAGGGCGAGTTTCCCAGGTTTAGTTCTCCAGGTCAAAATTTCCTGCTTGAGTTTAAACTTTGAGCAAGCTGTATTCTTAGTTGCCTTCTAGGTCTATGTTTAATGGTCTGGTTTTCTAGGTGTAGTTCTTCCGGTCTAGTGCTCCAGGTCTAGTATTCCAGGTTTAGTTCTGTAGGTCTTGTCTTTCAAGTCAAGTTTTGCGGGACTAGTTCTCCAGGTCTAGATTTCCTGCTCTACTTTTATGTTCGATCGAGCTTTAATTTTTCAGTCTCACAGGTCTTGTATTTCAGCTCTAGTCTCCAGGCGCAGTCCTACTGATCTCATTTTCCGGAACGAGTCTTTTTATTCAAGCTGCGTTCCTAGTTGTCTACTAGGTCTAAATTTACAGGACTCGTACGTCACATCTAGTTCTCTGGTCTAGTTCTCCAGGGCTAGTGTTCCAAGTCCAGTTTTTCAGATGTAGTGTTTTCTTCAGTCAAGTCGTGTTTCCAGTTGCCTTCTACATCTAGCGTTCCATCTCTAGTCCTCTAGGTCTAATTCCCCAGGTCGTGTTCCAGGTCTAGTTCTCCAGGTCTAGTTTTCAAGGGCTAGCGCTCCAGGTCTAATTTTCCACGTTGATTTTTTTTTCTTCACTCAAGCTACGTTCCTAGTTTGCCCTCTACGCTTTCGTTACGTCAACCATGGTCGAAAACAAAGCGGTGGACGGAATCTATTTCATGGCAACCGCAGGACGTCGCTATCAAAATACTGTTCCCACATCAACATGCCTTTCAGTGGAATTTGAAGAATCTAAAGGTTTCAGCAACAAGGTTGAAAAGAATGACTTTGACCGATTTTGCGTTCTGTGGCCCGTTTTCCCGGCGATTGCACTCTCCTAAAAACTCGAGCCCCCTAGCTAATTCCGCATCAACGTTACCTCCCATTTCTCAAAAGACGCCTGTCAGCAGAACGCATGGTGTATACTGAGCTCAAGCCGGAGGGGAAAAAAACACGCGGCTCTCGCTTGCCACGCCATTTTTTTGTCGGCGCCGACGGTCCGACGCACCACAAATCTTCATTGGGAAATAGTTGCGATTATGCTAAGTGGATGTCCAGCGCCGTATTACGATCAGTAACCATAGTTACACAAACCTGAAAGCGAGCGATCAAGTGACAATAGGCGGGTATTTTCCGCGTTTGTTTGAGCTCCCCGGACAAGGCGAGCGGAGTCGTAAAGCTAATCTTCAGTGCCACATTAAAGCGCGGGCGAATTAGCCGGCTGGCCAGACTGTCCATCCCAGCCTCTCTCAGGAACATTTTGCAAACCCTGAATGCAGCTCTCCCTGCCATTTCCCCTTACTCAATTATTGATGGCAATTATCATGGCACACTTAGACTCCACGATAACAATATATTCTTAACAAGAAGCGAGTCGCTGGGCTTCGCGTCCAATCATCTTTTATTTCTTGGGGGGGGGATATGCTTTATTCCCGCATCCGGCGAATTAGCGTTCCGAAGAAACAAGCAAATCAAAGTAAAGCGGGGAGGGGGGGCATATACTATATGTTTTCACGACATCAGCCTTGTGCCTCTGAAAATGAAAATGAATCGATGTATTGTAAATCTGTTCCTAATTCCCTTTCAAATGATATATAATGCATGGAGGTAGCAGAAAAAACGACAAAGTTACAGCAGTTTTAAATGAAATGAATGGAATTAAAGATGCGTTTACGTTTTGGCACACCATCTCTCAACGGCAGACATTGTCTACTAATTGCTTATTTTCATCTACTAATTGCTTATTTTCATACACTAGGATTACAATTTGAACCTTTTGGCTGCTGAACAAGGTGCAAAGTGGACAACTTTGTAAACATTCTGTCGAAAATTCGTATTTTCTCAAGTGACTCAAAAAGTGACTCTGTGACGCAAGCCTTGTTTTGTGAAAGCCCATTACGTGGATCGAAAAATATTGTTGAATAGTTGGCTGGAGACATCATAACCATTCTTTTTTGAGGAATATCCACGTATGGATCAAGGGCGGACTCGAACGTCGGTTCAGCCCGCTTGCTTCTTTTATTCCAAATAATGCCATAACTACCTCAGCTAACACGAGCTGCCGTTCTCTGCAACGGTGACTGGCTGCTCACAGCCAACTCACGTCCACCCTCTAGCTCGTACCTTTACGGTAATTATTATAACTATACGGCAGATATAAAAATGCACACCTGGGCGTCAAATCTTGGCTTATGTGGCTGGTGTTGCATAATAAAGGGAAAGCTAATCGTTAAGTTACCGTTAATAGGACGCACCCATACTTTTGGCCTTCATATTGGGGAAAAAAGTACATTTATATTTGGGGAACTGCAATTTACATAAATAAAGGAAGAAATAGGATTAGTTCCAGCATCGCGGCATATCAAAACAATGCCAAGCTAGCATGTTTTAAGTTTCTACTTGAGTTTCAGTCTGCTGCGTGCCGTAAAAAGAATCTCGATGCGCGACGCGCTTTTGTAAACCTTTGTCTTTGGGTATTCTTGTTCGTTTCTCGCTTTTCAAAGGCCGACCCTAACCGCCGCGCTTTCCGAGCCTCGCCGACGGAAAGGCGCCACCGATTTCAAAGCGGGACGCCACTCCGGGCCAGTACGTGTCACCCGTCCGGGCGCACGTGCCCAATACGTAAATCCCCGTAGTGCCATTAAGGTAAACAGAGCAGGGCGTCGAACATGAAAGGGCGGTACTCCCGGCCGGGCCGGGCCCGCCCGTCCTTTATTTCCCCTCGCGGCGCGGAGGAAGGCCCTAGCTCGCTGCCTTCCAACGCCGCGGGGCACCGAGCTAGCCGGCAGTGAGTTTCCATCAATTAGCGCACCCCCGCGGCCTCCCGGCAGAAGCCACCTTTGACTGCGCCCGGATATCGATCGGTTGGGCTCGGCTGTCAGGCCCGGACCGAGCGGGCCGGGGTGATCCGAGGCCTTCACCTGAGACAGGTTGGCGTTGAGTTTCTGCCAGGATGCGCGCACGATGAGAAAGGCTCTCTCAGATGACTGCCGGGCGAGCGAGAGAGGGAGGAGAGATGAGAGGAAAAGTCCACAACAGCGGCCTGTCAGGAGGCTGACGGCTGACAAGTGACAGCCGCTTGTTAGTTTTTCCGACTCATCTTGGCATGAGTTGCCAGCCCAAAGATCACAACTCCAGACTATTTACACAAGCGGTACATCGATGGCTAGTTGATTTCGTTCGGGGATGACAGTAAACCAACGATTGTGCGTTTACGAATTATTGTCCGGCAATAAATCGAACGACCGCAATTCCCCAAATATAGGACGCGCCCTTAATTCGGGGGTCAAATTCGGGTATTTTCCATGTCATTGTGTCCAAGAGTTTGGCGACAATGTCAAAACTACAGCGAAACAGAATCAACCTCAACATTTGTAAATTCTCTGTATTTTCTTGTCTTCAAATCCGTAGTTACAGTTATATTTAGTGAGTTATATTTTTCTTGCAGGTTAAGTTAAGTGTGTTTCAGATTTCCCACATTGGGAAAGGTCAGTGAACGCTGCACCAGTGTACTGCGCTCGAAGAAGTTGTTTTTTCTTAAAGTGTGATTTTCAAGTTATTTTCAAGGATGATGTTGTTTAATAGATTTCTTTTCATTTTCGGCATGTTCTGTCTTATCAACACGTTTTCATCCTTCATAAATCGTATTTTTTCATTTTTTAGCTGTTTTGTTCTCTAGTATACTGTATTTTTTTTCATTTGCAGTATTTTCCTCATTATTTATCTATCTATCTATCGATCGATCTATCTATCTATCTATCTATCTATCTATCTATCTATCTATCTATCTATCTATCTATCTATCTATCTATCTATCTATCTATCTATCTATCTATCTATCTATCTATCTATCTATCTATCTGTCTGTCTGTCTGTCTGTCTGTCTGTCTGTCTATCTAGATATACTATATATGTATAGTACATTTTATAGATACATACATTTGTTTTATTTTTAATATTCAGTATGTTTTCGTTTTACCAGAAATGCTTCTTCGCTTATCATAAATGTGTTTTCATTTTTATTATTACAATTTACATTTACATTACAATATTTTTTCATGAGTTTTTTGCTTACGCATATATTTTCATTTACATTATGTTTTCTTTCTTAAAAACGTTTTTTTATCATGGTAAATCATAATGGTTTTATTTACTATGCGTTTTTTCATGACTATACTGTATATGTTTGATTAGTTCGATTACTGCACTGTAACTTGGAACACACTTGCAAATACGTGCTCAATACGTGTTCAAGCAACACTTTGAAATGTAGCCAAAGGTACTTTCAAATACATTTCTGAAATGTGTTTGTCAGTCGCCTCGGCAGCTCTAGACTCGTGCAAATTGCCACTCGCTTGACTTCAAAGCAAAAACCAAATCCTCGTGGTAAAGCGGGTCGAAAACGCCATGAGCGTGGCGATACAATCAGGGAGTAGGTATGACTGTGAAACATTCACGCATCCACACAGATGCCCTCCCTCCCTCCCTCCCTCCCCTCGACTTTAACCGAGCAGAAGAAAGTTGACGCTGAAGAGCCGAGCCCCCCGCCGTTCTTAACGCTCCGATGAAATGAAGCGTTTCACCTTCTTTTTATGGCTGCGCTCACGGGAGCCGGCGGCCCATTACGCCGGCGCGCCGAGCTCTCCGTCATTGTGAACAGCGGCTTTCCTTCCAGTGCTTGAGCGGATTCTGACGTTTTTCAGCGCCGCTCGTCACATTTTCTCCTTGTGACATAAGCTAAAGCGGGACCGCCGCGTCACACGGCTGCAGTATCAACTCATTATCCGTGACGTTACGGTGCCCAAGCCTTCTCAATGTGTTACTTATTGAAACTTATTGAACCGGAACAGAAAATGTTTCCTCCGAAGCGCGCAGCTTAGAAATCATTGAAGCGGTGATTCCGTCAAAATGTGCATGTGAACTTCAGGTTTCGTTTGGGGTTGCCGATGTTCTTAAGACGTTCCGAAAAAATATTTCCAAACCGTCTTGATTGTTTTTGAGAATTTTGAACATATTCACCGTAGTGAAAAATGTTCGGCCCTCGGTGGGAATAGGAGCTAGCTTTCCCGACGCGTTAGGTGAAGCTCGCGGCTCTTTTGATCTCCTCAGCTAACGTTTGAGGTTGCGCTTGTTCTTAAGACGTTCCTCAGACATCCTGAAACAAACTTAATGCTTCTGAGACAGTCTTGGTTTTTCATGTCACAGGGAAATTTTGAATGTTAAAAATTTGCTTAGGATATGAAAAACAACTACGAGTATTTCTGAAAGTCTTCCGAACGTCTGGAAACCTCGAACAAAACCCCGTGACGCAACCTTCGCCACCGCCGGCAAAAGTTCCCGTCTCAACGCCATAGGGGCTTGGCTTACCTCCAACAAAACAATCTATTTAGTCAGCTTCACCCGCTCACTGCCGACCGTGGCCGTTAACGTCAAATACCCATTTGAAATGGGCCGGCGGCGAACGTTGAGCGGGACGCAAATATATTTGATCCTACTCGGAGACACGGTTCTCACCTGGGCACCTGGGTGTCGCTGTCAATTTTCCCCGGGTATCATTTGGCTCTTGCTTATGTCACGCGCAAGGTGTGACTTCCTCGCCGAAAAATCCGAAGCCTTTCCAAACGCCTCGTCGCGCTCGTAATCGACAGGAGAATTAGCACAACCTTAAATATGTGGCGGGCGATATATCATTACCCATAGACTTGACCCCTGGCGACCCGTGCCGACTCCCATGTGGGCTCCCGCTCGTGCCCCCGGCGGGACAGACGGGACACCCGCACACACGCGCGCACAAACACACACAGCTAAATCAACAATGTGTCTCGCCGCCGTGTTTTGCTTGAACGGTTTCATGAAAAACTAATCATGTGTTCATCGTGGAAATCAAACATGCGCTGCGCAATTATTAGGAAAAGCAATCTGAGGAGCCTCAAAGAGGCTCCGGTCCGGTTATAATCTATTTCAGATGAAAATTTCCACTTCCCGGCTGGCGCCGATTTAGATTTCCATTCCTCAATCATTCTGTCAGCTTTTCTTTGCACCTTCAAGTTCAAGAAGGGAGCTGAAACCGTCATCTTGCCTTTCATTCCGTTCCTTTTTCCTCGACTAGACAGAACTCAGGGCGCTTATGCTTCCGTAATTCCCCGACTATAAGACGGATTTTTCCTCCCGGAAAAAGAAGACCAAAATTATGGGTGCGTCCTGTAAACGCCGAAATTCTTCTTATTTGTTTTGACGCTCGGCTGTGCATTTTATATCGGCCGTTACGGGATGAGCTAGAGGGAGGATGTCAGCCGTCTGTTGCGGCTAACAGCTGTTAGCGGCTGAGTTTGTCACGGCCTGAGTTTATTGGGTCGGAACCGACGTCCGAGGCCTTCCTCGTTCACGCGCAGGAAGATTACTCAAACGGAGGGGATGGTGTAAAGGTTCTGATGTCTCCGGCTGATTGGATTAGGACTGGCGCGGTATGGAGCTGTGCGCAGCGGTCAGAGAAAGTTATTCCATTTGACTCGTTTATGAATCGCGGCCTTTTGGCATGTACGGCACAGACAATCGAAATAGATTTTCTGATGTATGTTCTGTTATAGCTTTTGCGTTAACCACCTTTTTTGCCTATTTTACGACAAGTTACGGACCAAACCAGCAAGGGAATGAGAGTTAATTTCTTCTCAGCAGTTAAATAAAATGTTATTTTTTTAATACAGGTATAGAAATGAAAATTAACCTGATTAATGTGTGAAATTATTGTGAAATTGGAGCACTCGTTGGTATTGCAACAAATCACGTGGTGCGCCTCATGGTCTGTAAAATATGGTAATAAATGATCTAAATGCGGTATTTACGTAGGTTTTCTCTTATTATGTTTTGTATCCTAGCTTTGTGTTGGATCCACGCAAAGCATTTACGTTTACTGCGGAAACATTAACCAACATTTTTTGCCTATTTTACGACACGTTATGGTCCAAACCAGTAAGCCGGCGACAATTTGTTATCTGCAATGACATTTTGAAGTCTTATTTTTTCAACCTCTGCGGTATTTTCTCAAATACTTTTCAACTCAAACTTATCAAAGCCATTTCACATCATAGGGAAAACACCGAACAAAGACACCAGGGAGCTGAAAATTCACCCGGACGGTAACGACATGCCGGTATCGATCGCTTGCTAAAGGAACGACTCGTTGCGGCGGAGACAAAGACCGAAGGTACGGCAAAAGCGAAAACAATCGGTTTGAGAAAGTTGAAGATAGTTAGCGGAGCAAAGTTAAAGTGGAGCAAGAGAAAGCATTTAAAGTCGCAGGGTTTGGGCCGTCCCCAGAGATAGGAAGAGCAAACGATGATTTATGACACGCCGGGACTCTCCCGACCTTAAAAGAATTACCTGCAGATGCTCCGGCGCAGCTCGAGCAAATAAGGAGAAAATAAATAGTGGCTATGTAATGTTTGATACACCCGCTGAACGTAATAACATTTTGTCGTTTCCCACAAAGTGGAGCGGAATGAAATTAGAGGTCCCCGTAGTGTGTAATGAAACGTGGCGTCTCCCAACTCTAATGCATTTTGTCATCATGAGGCCGTATTAATGCTCTTCTCCAACTTTCTATTGATTGATGGGCGCCTGGGAAATAGAGACAAGCACAAACATTAACATCGGGGGACTTGCGTTAGCCCGGTTGGCTTGAAGGATAACGGATGAAATATCACGTGAACGGCTACAATCGCATTTGGAAAATTTATTTCACGCGCTTGATGTTTGCTTATCGCTAAAAGGGACTTGATAGCACGTGCCCTTTTCATTTTCTGCTTGAAAATAGTCTAAGTCGAGAATAGTTGCGTTTGACTTGTCAGCAGGTTGCCAGAAAGCCAAAGCGCCATCTGATGGGAACGTGCGGCGAAGGCCGAACGGGAGCGGGCGTGCACTTTCCACAGAATTCTAAACGATGACAAACTTACACTCTCGTTTACTCCGGCAATATCCTTACAATGGGGTCAATTGCAATGGACCCCCGGGTTACGGCGTCCCCGGCTTGCGTTTTTGTCAAGTGAAATGCTTGACAAGTTTTTTCGTCCGCTCTTTACGGCATTTTCCCCGCTTTACGGCAACACTTACTAAATTCAAACTCGGCGGTCAGTGTGCGTCACTGCATATGTAACTATAATGCTGGTCTGCTATTGGTCGGCGTCACGGCTCCCTCAGATGCTGGTCTGCTATTGGTCGGTGTCACTAAAATGCTGGTCTTCTATTGGTTGGTGTCACTGCATACATCAATCACTAAGATGTAGACTTGATCTGGTGTAAGTGCTGACAATATGGTATTTATTGTGCATTTTAGTGCTAAATTCAAACTTTCTGGGTCCCAAGCATGGTCCCAAGATTGCTAGTATAAAGGAAGAAGAAAGAAGATGATTAGAATGGAAACGAAGCTGGAGATAATCAAGTAATATTAAGTAGGCTAGGCTAGGCTAGGCTAGGCTACCCTTGCTAGAGTTGATGGCCGTAAATAGCTCAAATCAACGTTACTCAAAAGTAAATGCAATTTCATTTTTCCTTTGTATAGTTTTAATTAATGATGTCATTTAATTGTATACATGTATGTTATATACAAGTAGCACTTACTATGTATGCTGTGCTCTTAATTTTTTTATATTTATATAAAATGTTGATGTTTTTACCTGGGCTTTTATACGCATTAGCTAATCGGCATAGGTTCCTATTGCCCGCCATTTTCATACGACGATTTCGCCGTATGACCCCAACTCCGGAGCGGATTCATTTCGCATGGCGGAGGTCCACTGTATAATCAAATGGTGACAATATTTTTGGTATTTTATTTTTCTAAATTTAGAACGCTAAGATGGATGGATGGAGGGATGCGCGCATGTATGCACGCATGGTCGTACCTAATTGAAAATAGCAATTTAAAGGTGGTAACTCACCAAAAAGCACAATGGACAAAGTCTCAGGGGGTCGACACGCCCCCCCCCCCCCAAAAAAAGGTGGATTCTTAATCCGGCCACAACACCAGCCGTTTCTTTTGCCGTTTCTTTTGCCAGCTGTCACACTTAAAACTTGGCAATGGCAAAACGTCTTTTGTACTTTGCGGGCACAGCTGAACTCACCCTCAAATGGACCATCGGACGTCCCGCTGGGAGCCAGCGGGATGAAAAAGCGCCCGGCCACAATGAGCAGGCGACGACAAATCTTCAAGGCCGCGGCTGAGATCACTCGCGCCCCGATTGTATTACGGCTCATTACAAAAGCCCTCCTCGGGGCAAAAGCGGCAGATACGCGCCGTAAACTTCACGGCCGCGTTATCTTACGTAATAACTTGAATGAACTCACACCTTCTGGTGGCGCCGGCCTCATTAATTGTTACTGGGAGGCGAAGTAATCGCCAATTAAGCGCGGTGTGTCTAATTTTACCGTCGCCCCGCAAATGCGGACGAGCAGGAAGCCGGGTCATTATCGGGCGACGGGGGAGGGGAGGGGAGGCGTCGCTTAATCTGTGAATAATGGCTGAGGGAGTGCTTTTTAGGGGAGAGGGTGGCTGGGATTGCGTTGTCTGGCGGCTCATCTATATTTGATGCCGCCACTCAGACAAATGAAAGAGGAGCCACCCGGAACAAGGGGGGGGACCTCTGACACTTCAAAGTGAGGTCCTATGGGCGGCTTCTTATTGAAGCTCGTCCTGTGCCGGGCCCGACCCGCGCGCGGTATCCCCCCCCCCCCCCCCCCCCCCCCCCGCCCCGCCGGCTCATGCTGGGAAGCTGCCGGGGCCTCATTAACCCTTAAACAGGCTTGGGGGGGGGGGGCATCCATGAAACTAATTACCCAAGGAACGCGCGAAGAGGCGTGCGACGGCCCTCACGTACGCCGAGTGGCGAGAGGCAGCGGAGACGCCACCTAATTGAAACCCCCCACCCTAATTTTTGCCGGCTATTATCGCTTTCGGTGTGCCTCCCCCCATCAGTGACCGTATTTGCCATCTCGCAAAAGCACTGTGTCACAATTAGCGCGGTGCGGGCGTGATAATGAGGAGAAAAGAAAAGATGAAAGGAAGGAGAAGGGACACAGGAGGAACCAAAAAAACAGAGAAAAAAAAAATCAAAGAATGGTCTAATTGAGGGAAAACAGTGTGCCGCATCCGCACGAGACGGCGCAGCTTCACTTGGCCGTGTCTAATGGCGCTAATGTCTTAACAAATTAATTTTGCTAATTAGGCACGCCCAGTGGTGCTCGCCAACAGATTAAGGAGATTAAACAAACAAGTGCTGATTGTCCCCCGGCGGCCCGAAAGGTGTTTTTCTCGGGGTGTGGATTTCCAGCTGACTTGTGATTCCGCGCTCGCCCGTTGTCACTCAGACGGGTGTCTTCAAAAATTTGGCGCTTATGGTTTGGTCGTGGTCACATTCCACCGCACTCCCTCGTAATTCGGGTAACGCATTGCTGCCGTTCCAATGATAATGACGATCGCCCTCACGAACAGGGGTGCCCAAATGACGGATCGAGATCCATTCAGCGCAATCGTAGTTTAAGCCGCGATGGTTGGACGCTTCCCGAGTAGAAAGGTCCAAAGTTGCCGTTTTCAATCTCTACCTGTTTTGTTTCCATAGTAACATTTAGCCTCCGAGCGATTTCCTTTGAATGCTCTGTATTTGATGTTAAAGATCAGAGGCCCAAATTGGCATTCGTCGAAATTTCGGTCTCCAATTCGAAAACATCCATGTAAAGAATTTCACAACCGCCGGACCCAACTAAACCAAAACCGCAAATATATCCGTCGGTTCGCCCGGCAAGCAAAAAGAATCCAAAACTTCCGGCCTTCCTTCGTCGCGTGTCGTGTAATCAACGTTCTAGGTTGCTTGAAGCCGACAGATTACAATTTGAACGCTTTCGGCTGCGGGAAAATGAAAGCGGATACCGCGAGGAAGTTATCTTCGTCAATAACTCAAAAGTAATCCCCGCGACGTTGGACCGCTTTTGTGAAAATGCTTTACGTAGGCCGCAGTTCCGTCTACATGCGCTTAGCCATTCAAACGGGACAAATTTGATTTGTTTGACCGTCAAGCTGAATCGCCGTATTGTGCCGAGTTTGAGTCCTTGCGGTTTTCATCCCAAACCTGAGCGCGGCGAGAGAGGAGGCCTTACCCTCCCCAACCCTCAAGCCACACCCGCTTCCCAGTGCCCAAGTGGTGTGCGTGACAGCTGCCGCCCTCCAAAATGAATAGATTATGTGCGGTAATTAGGTGGCGAGCTGAATCGATGTGCTCGGGGGCCAGCCCGGAGGGGAGAGGCCTCGGCTCTCCGTTTTGGTCAACAATGACCGATAAAGCACCTAGTGCTGTCACAAAAACTAAAGACAGGCGATAGATGTCCGATATTCCAGATTGGCTTTTCGCAATGCCTCCATGGCGGTCCGCCGGCCCATGGAAAAGGTGGCATGAGCGAACTGCGTGACGTCGCTTTAAAAAAACGGGGCTGAAATACAATACAATTATTTTAACCGCAAGCTCCTCCATTATTAGGATTTGTCTTTATTATTTATACCCGGGACATGAGCGCAGGCTTTTGAGCGATAGCGGACAGTTGCGCGTTGACATCATCTTGCTAGCTGCCCTAAAACTTTGTTTTCCTTATATTCACAATGATTAAAATGATAAAAGTCGGTTGCAGTGGTTGTATTGTGCTATGTTTATTATTCTATTGTGAAGCTACGATCCTTATTACACAATTTAGCAATAAGTTGCTTTTGATTTGCTCTCATTTTGAAAAGAAAAATGTACTGTCACGACATCAGATTGGATTTGCTGATACCTGCAGAAACACTTTTCAAATGACAGATTACAGGCCGCTTTTTTTCAAGTCGAAAATAAAAACACATTTTGAGTTTGAACTGCTATTTTAACTCTGCAGTATTCCGTTGCTGTTATGTTTAGAATAGCTATCCTTTTCCTATAAATATGTCGGCGCATAAACATGCAGGCACCTTCAGTTGGTTGAGGATAGGAAGTTGCTGTAAGCAGGCAATTTAAAAAAAAATCAAATATAAAAACCCAAAATTTTGGCGTAAATATCTGATGCTACGACCTGTGTGGCCAAAAAAATGTTGCGCTTTAATTCTCCTTTGTTTTTGTTAATGAATAATAGAAATGAGCTACGTGCCGGAAGTTGCTTCTGGATCCTACATGGTGATAGACACGTATTCAAATACGCAACACAAACACGTATGACAATGTCCCCATAACGTTATTAGTTGCATTGTTCGAACTGAAAATAAACTTTTTTTTAAACTGGAAAAATGAAAATCCGCATATAACGGGCAAGTGTTGACATGCATCAGAAGGAAACAAATGCCGCTTTCATCATATATTCTCTTTGATCGAGCATTAATCTGTATTTTTTTCTGCCAAAATCGGCATCGATCTAAAAAAAAGTCCATATTGGTTGGGCCCCAGATAAAATCTGACCTGGGCCAGAAACGCCTTAACGGATCTCCCCGTGATCGAATATATAGAGTAAGAGCAAAGTGGGGGCCGCGTTGAACGGCTTTGGCTCCGAAATGGCCTCCAGCGCCGCGCCCGACTCATTTTTGGCGGCGGAGCGCTCGGTGACCCGCCTGTGATCTCCTCCATAATTAACATATGCTTGTTAGTCAAGGTTGGTTGGTCGGTCGCTCGCTCTCCGCCTCCCCTCACACATTTCTGAGCAGGCTTCTCTTTTGGTCTGCTCACAAATAACACTTATCAGCACCGCGGGCTGGACTGGAGCTGATCAAATTTACTCTACAAATGAGTCCGGAGGCTTTTAATGGGGTCATGAATATGAAGTAGCCCACGCGCCCCGTGTCGTATTTGTCCAATCTCAGCCAAGCTCATTTGGACATAATGAAGACATGGGCCCGCTTAGGATTATTCTCTCCATTTCTGAGGGTTCTTGACCTCACTTTGAGAAGATAAATATCATCTGCGTAACCAAAATCCAGATAACAGAGGAAATTAAATGTGTATCTTCCAGGCGGGGGGAGAGGAGAGCCGGATTTAGCTCTTCTTAATAATACTGTTGTCGACCTTTTGACCAAAACTCTTTGCCTTCTTAAAGCTTCAGTTTTCAAAAGACTTGATCGCGGAGAGTTAGTTATGCGGACGGAAAGACAGAGATTTAAACAATCAAAGAGATGGCTCACTCCTGCTAGTTTGACAATTTATTGGTCGTGTGGACATGTCGCCGTCCGGGTGAAACTTCAGCTCCCTAGCATTTGATGGAAAGATCAAGGGATTGAACAAAATACAGCGCAAGGGTTTTTATATTGTTTGTAAATGCTTTTAAATGCACTGTAATGATGTAAATTTACACTCCTGCCATGTGAACTTTGACATTTTGTCAGCACCTGGATGAAATTTCAGCTCTCTAGCATCTTTCATCGGTTCTCCTCTGATGTATAATGCCTTTGATGTAAAGAGCAACGAATTGTACAAAAATACTGGTTTTAATATTGTTTGTGTAATAATATGAAATATATTATATTAATATAATAATATTTTTTTAAATATGACGTAAATTAGCGGTCGTGCCATGTTGAACTTTGACATGTTGTCAGCATCTGGGTGAAGGCGTTGCAGGGGGGGGCGCGGATGACTCCAGGGAAAAAGCTGAAGTCTAGTGAAGTGTAATTGCAATGAAATAAGGATGGGCATCTTTTTTTTCTGTTTTAGACTGACCTGTATAAACGCTGTAAAAAGTAGTTAACAGTTGTTGAGAGTTGAGTCTTTTGTTCATGCTAAAAGTGAGACAGACAGCGTTAGGTATACTTATGCCATTTTGATAGATAATAAGTGGGGGGTCGGAAAGGTTTTCCCTTTCCTACGGGGGCTTTGCAAACCATAACTGAGAAGCGGAGCTTCAGCTTGCGTGTAAAGTCATGACGTCCAGGCACAATTTTCTCACGCCGCTCACTTGTAAAAATGCAGGTTGCTTTTGTTCCGTAGAGCGAGCTTCCCCCAAATTTCAGGTCGAAGGCTTATTTTCGGCTGAGATTTGAAGGTTGGCCATCGCGACATTTAATGGGACGGGCCGTAGCCGTCACGCGAAGCTCGGGTGGGCAGCCATCTCACGGAAACGCCGGAGGTTTCGCTGGCGCGCGCGGAGGCGTCTTCCCGACTTGTTTGCACCGGCAGCATCTGGGTGACATGAAAGGCCGTGTGCAAACGGAGCCCCTGGCAGCTCTTTACAATCCCATCTCCCTCTACCCTCTTTCTGTTTAAAGCAGGCAAGAGAGAAAAGCGCCAAGCTAATAAAAGAGGTGTGATTCAAAAGAAGAATAGACAACCCCGTCGTGCGTCGCGTTCGCATCGCTTTGCGGCTGAGGCAGGAGAGAAAGGCGACGCGGAAGAGGGGGCAAACGGCAGAAACTAGCGCAAATCATCGGATAAAACAGGGGTGTCAAACTCAGTTTTTGTCAGGGGCGACTTCCCGCATTGGGCCGATGGGATGACGAAACCGAGTCCCTTTTAAATCGTCTCCTGGTAATATTACCGTACGCAACAAATGGTAATTGCTAAATGGACTTTCACTTTTCTACCTTGGGTACTCAAAGCGCTTTCCGCTAACTAGTCATTTAGCTTCTGATGACGCAGCATCAGGAGCAACTGGGGGTTCAGGGTCTTGCTCAAGGACACTTCCGCATGGTCTCCATGGTCGGGGGATCCGACCCACAGCCCCTCGGCTGGAGACGACCACTTTACTTACCACAGAGCCGTGCCGCCCCATTAACAAAATGATGGCTTAGTTGTTGTCGAATCAAGTTTGTTGATTTATTCTTGGGGTTGCTGTAACAAAACAAACCCCAAAGTATCGCAAAAACTCCATCTCCTATTTGTTGGAAATGACAAGTTGAAATTTTGGGACTGAGGGTCACGGAAATTTACGTGCTTTCCCGGGCCACGCAAGATGACGTGGCGTGCCAGATTTGGCCCCCGTTTCAACGTGTACGAATACAAACTTAGTTGCAGTTATACGCAACACATATGTGAAAAGAAACACGCATTAAAAAACACACCTTTTGCCTCTTCCGAGGAACCCATGTGACCAATCTCAAAGCCCTGCACGATCAAGCTACTGTACCCAATATGTCTGCCGGGAGTTCTAAGGAAAAATAAAAGCCTGTAACACGAAATCCAAAGTTACAATCAACGCTTCAATTATCAAAATAAAATTGGCTCGATCCTTTTTTGGAAATGAGGTTACTGTATTTTTCGGACCGTAAGTCGCAACTTTTTTCTCATGATTTGAGACCTGCGGCTTATAGTCCGGTGCGTCTTATCTGCTGTTGTTTTTTCTTTCATATTTTTTGCTCGCTTTTTTTTCAAAAGGTCGATTATCTACAATCGGCCACGCCGGTATTCTGTATTTTGATGAAGATCGGCGGCGATATTAGCCCAGTTGCTAATCGGCGTACTGTATCCCTAGATGAAATCGTCCGCGCTTTTTTGCCCGTCAAAGGTTCTCTGCGTTAACCCCTATATGTTATGGGAGAGCTCAGGAGGGGGAAGAAAAGCAGCAGCTCGCCGTCCTACCGAATTTTATTCGCGGCCCGTCAAAACGTCGTCACGGTCACGGAAAATAAGAGCTCCCGTCGATGCTTTTCCGTAGATCGCGGCGCCTTTTTATTTCCGTTGGTTTAGCAAGCCAACAAGCGTGTTTGCGCCGCATGCGTCTTCATCGTTTCGCGTTTCCGTGATGTGATAAGTCTGAATCTGCGCAATTTTCTTTGGACGGATAAAAGGGACAGGAACGAGAGCCAAAGGAAGGAGTGCGGGGAGACACAACAGCTCAGTGCAATTGACGTTGTAAAATAAAATACTTTGTAAAAGGGAAATAAACGCCGCAGCCGGCGGAAGATTCATGCGCTCAAATAAACCGGGGCTTTTGAATTTTTAATTGGGGAGCCCTAATTACGGCCATCAGACAGTACTTCTAAACACACTCTGCGCACTCTCTCCCCATCGCTCTTTCCCCCAACCTCTTCAGTTGAGCTGCGGACGCGGGCTCGCTCGCCGTGTATTTTTCCACGCTATTAATATTTGATGAAAATGGGCCAGGCTGCATCAGCTGCTCATCGCCGCTAAGAACATGGCCTCCATTATGAGCCCCGCGCTCGGTGCATTAGCCAGATGACGGAACGCGTCGGCGCGGGCGGGACGCATGCGCGCCTCTGGAATTCTAGGCCGGCCGCGCCTGCGCAAAGCGCCCCGTCCGGCGTCCCCGTCCGGCGTCCCCGTCGATCGCCGATCGGCGTCCCCGTCGATCGGCGCTATTAAATGTTGACAAACGGTGGGGTGTGAAGCTATAATGAGCCGGCGCGAATAATCAAGGAAGATTCAGCTTCCCCAAGCCCTCGGCCAGACCCTACGCATACCGACGCCCCCTTTATCATTTACAACATTTTGTTCTTGCTGCGAAGATTTAAAATGGCCGTAAAAAGCGCGCGGGCTCCATCTTGCCGAGGCGCTCGCACAAATCAGCGAGCGGTGAGAGAGGGGGAGAGACGCTCCAAGATTACGGCCACGCGCGGGACATTGATCCTGCCGTTATTAAAGTTACATTGGGAACGACGTGCAGGTGATACTCGATGGAGGTAATTACCCTCTTGGCTCCCCCCCATCCGCCGACAGACATGTTTTGTTTCCGCGTTTTGCTCACTGGGGAACGGACGGAGGGCCGCGTTAGGGATCGGGAGTGGGTGTAAAGCCTTAGTCAAGGACCTCCATAATGATCGACTCAACCTTGTGACTCCTGTCTGAGAGCTCCGTCCCGGGGGATGATATCGGTGCGTGTGAGCGCGCCGTGGAGTGTGTAAGGGGATTAACCTCATCATTTGAAGACGATGAAAAATAAAGAATGGATTAGAGAGATCGGGGAAGCAATTTGGAGGGGTTCGCGCTGGAATTTTTAAATAGTCAAAACAAACAACTTGGGTTTTTGGGGCCAGGGTCTCCGAATGATTCCTTTTCATTTTAAAAACGGCCGGGTCAAAAATAACCCCAGTCGGGTTCACCTTTTTCCAACTTTAACCCAACAAGTTGCGAATGAATGACCTATAAAAGTCGGATGGCTCATAATGAACCCAAAACGTGTCAAAGATCGAGCCACAAGGTCGCATCAATTGTATAAGCTACGACACAAAGCGAGTGTCAGGAATTGACTTTTGGCTGTATTTATTTTGGCAAACAAGTAAAGTTAAATGAATAACCCACCAAATATCCCTGTTTTTTTAGTCAGTTGGGTGAAAAATGACCTAGATTCAAAGACTCTGTCCTTCGTGTCAGATAAAGAAGCAAAGCAAGTGTCAGGGTCAAAAAATAACCCATACTGGGTCAAGAAGGAACTGACCCAACTTTTGGGGGTTTCTCATTTAGCAAACAGGTCAACTCAAATGAATAACCAGCAAATACCCCGGTTGTTTTAGTCAGCTGGGTGAAAAATGACACCAATTCGCCAAACAGGGGACCCAATAGGTTGCACCAAATGTAGCTGTGTGAGTAAAACGTAATCTATATCGGTTCAAAATCAACTAACATACCTTTTTGGGTCAAATGAATAACCCATAAAATAACCCAATGTTTGCAGTCATTTGTGTCAAAAATAAGCAGAATTGGGTGGAAAATTGACTGGGACGAATGAATAACCCCAAACGAATGAGCTACCAAACAACTTTTTGGTTTACCTGCAGTAAATAACCCGACAAGTTGAGTCAAAGGTTCCCTCCGTACAGAATAGGTTGTTTTCCCCCTGGCTCGGCCGCTCAAGCGAGTCACGCTCTCTCGGTCCAGATGGTAAATGCGACTAAAAGACCAAACGGCGGCTGGGCCGGTTCCGGCGGACCAGGCCCAAAAGGGCGCTCGGCGCTGACGGCAAATGCAAAGAGACGGGGCTAAGTAGAGTAGAAAGCGCCTGTCAACTCCGGCTCTCGGCCAACTTGATCAACATCAAATTTTAATTTTTCCCTGCCGCTCGCGCACCGAAATGCGGTCGCGCTGGCCCGCCCGCCCGCCGCCGGCCCAGTTTGTTAGCCATAAAGCCCACGCCGACGTCGGGCGGCGCCACGAAATGCGCCAGGGCGACAGAAAGACAGAAGAGGACGTAAAATCAATGTCCCGCATTTAAAGTTAACGCCGTACATCGCCATATATTATTAATGACGGCGGCACGTGCTATTGAAATGAATTGTACATTTGTGAATACAATATCCATCTGTTACATACTAATGGAGCCCGACTTCATTAAAATGGATCCCCGGCCCTCATTGAATTATAGTCTATGGAGTTAAACATGTACAAATAAAAATCCTACCGAGGGAAATATATAACACAATTACTTGAAAGGCTTTCCCAAAAGCACAAGAGCAAACGGCGCCAATACGGGACCCAAAACAACTCTAAACGCTCGCAGTCTCAACATGGCGGCTGTAATATTTCTTAATTGGGCCGCCAAAATCACACGGGCCTTTTGTTGAGCTGCGCGCCAGCAGGAAAGCTCTCTCTCCTCCGCCCGCCGACTTGCACTTGTTCTCTCCCCCCATTTGCATATTCATTGAGATATCAATTATTTATCCCTTAGCACAATGACTGGCTGCATTACCATGTGACTCCGCGCGGTATAACATACCGGCATATGCGTTGGACTGAATAATACATAGGGTGTGTGGGATAAATCAGGAGGAAATAATAAGAAATAACAACGCTAGAAAGCTGTGAACGGATATACCGACGGAGCCAAAGATTTCCAATAAAATACGTGCCCGACCTTTTCCTAAACGTTTTGCTCAGATGTGACTCATGTATGACGGTTTAAATATATGTACTGGTCCCAAATGCGATCAAGAGGATGTTTGGACTTGACTTTGTGCCGGGGAAAGTCCTATAAGTTTGGATGGAAAGTTAGGAGAGTTCGGCCGCCGCAGGAAGTGAATAGATGTGAGTTACCCGAGTAACTCGTATTTGTTTCAATGCTTTACTGAATATATATATGTGTGTGTGTATGTATGTATGTATGTATGTATACACACACACACATACACATACTGGTATATATAGAATAATGAGGTTTCATCTTAGTTCCAGCACATTAAAGCAATTGGACTATTTCAAGTCAGTGAAATGCTGTGATGCCAAGTTGGCTGCCATACTCCAATTTAAGAGCTACTTGCACAAGGCATTGTTCTTATTACTTCCAAAGTCAGTCAAAAAAACATATACCCAAAAATGTGTTTTTGTTGTTTTTTATATGGGTATTTTTGCGTGTTTTTTTTTTTTGTGTCTTTGTTTAGGGTGTTTCTTTATGTTTTAGATAGATCGATAGATCGATAGATCGATAGATAGATAGATAGATCGATAGATAGATAGATAGATAGATAGATAGATAGATAGATAGATCGATAGATAGATAGATAGATAGATAGATAGATAGATAGATAGATAGATGTAAATTGTGTATATACATTTTAACAACCAAAAAAATTGATCTCATTGCAATAAAAAATAAATTGCTGAAATATTTATTTATATATTGTATTTAAATTAGACCGTGTAGGTTAGCTTGATAAAGTGTCTGTACAGTGCACACACACGCTCTGACACGCAGGTACACAAACACACACACACACACACACACGGAATTGCTCTCCTAGCATTTAGTACGGAAATCAGAGCGCATGCAAAGGTACGAATGGGATGCAATATTCCGAAAGCTCTCATTCAATAATGCCATTACCCCCGAGACACATTTCTTTTTCAATGCCGGTGCCCATGCGAGCTGTTTACTGACCCTATATTATTATGACTATTATTGCAGGGGACAAAAAAAACGAGATGACTAATCAAAAGCTAATTTCACCATTGCAGAGCTGCAGCTCAACAAGCAGCTCTGACCCGAGAGGGGGAAAAAAACACGGCCTCTCCGACGCACGCTCGCACGCACGCACGCACGCGCGCACACGTTTAAAGCACACGACACTCCCATCTCTCCCCCGCATCCACGTGCACCAACGTCCGTCGCCTTAGCACAGAATAGATGACCGCACTTACTTTAAATGTCCCGTGAAGGAAAGTTTTGAGTGATTTTTTTTTCGTTTTCTCTCTCTTCTCTCCCGCGCCTCCCTCAGACCAGACCTTGGAGTTTGCAAACCGCCATATGCTCCCAGCTCTTCCCTCCTCTTATCAACAAAAAAAAAGCCGGCATTCATTTTGCACATTTTCCCCCGTACGCTCTCCCACCTTGCACGGATGCAGACTGCGCTCTCTGCATCTGGTTGCACAAGCACAATCAATATGGAAGGAGAGAGCTATTTTATGATTGGAGAAGTTGTTGTGTTTTTGGTGGTGAAATTCATTATTTAGTATCTGAACCTTCAGCAATTCAGTATCATTTATTCATAAAGTCCCTTTTTGCCAGGAGGAAATGGATACAGCTGCAGCAGTCGAGAGAGAGAGAGGGAAGGGAGGGGAGGGGAGGGAAGGGGCGAGGGGGAGGAAAGAGAGAGAGAAAACGAGGGAGGAGGATGAAGAGAAAGTGGATGTGTGCGTGCGCGCGAGCGAGCGCGCGCGTGCGTGTGTGGTGCACGTGTGGGGGCGCGGGCGGGGTAAGTAGATGGATTGATGATATTGATCAGGCACCTCCCGAAATAAAGGCATCGGGGGGGGGCTTTGGTTTTTTCCGAGCTGCTGCGATTGACAGATGAAGAGGGGAGATGACTGGGGAGGAGGCGAAGGCCTTGAACGCGGCGCGCGATGAAAGAAGCTCTTCTGACGAGCGGGCTCAAGCGCACTACACAGGCGCGCGGCTGGATTGTGAGGAATGGCTCCAAATGATGTTTGTTTACTTTGCAAAAGCAGCGCAGGAGGGGAGAGTTGGTAAATGTGTGTGTGGGTGTGTGTGTGCGTGCGCGTGCGTGCGTGTGTTAGAGAGAGCGAGAAACGGCTTGCTTTGTAAATTTGCCCTTCTGAAGCTGCAGCGTGGACCCTACAAGTGCTGACTGATACTGCCGACGCGTCTCTCTTTGAAATAGAAAAAAAAAAGGCCAGCTCCATAAAGGAGCCGCTTGAAAATGTTAGCGCTTTTTATGAAAACGTGCTCGATGCAAAAGTAGGAAAAAAAAAGGTAGGAAATCATTTACGCCGCAGTGTTTTTCTCTGTGCTTTTTTTTTTTTATGACAAGCACATCAGTCTGCAGCCGGGGAAAAAGTGGAACATATTCAGCTGATGTTTTGAGTGTTTAAATAAAAGCAGTGGGGAAACAATCGTGCAGTGCCGGTAACACATATTACAGAAATCCATCTCGGTACGGTGCACCTGTAGCTCCATTGGCCTTTAACATCCAAGCTGTGATTGGCTGCTTTGGCTTCCTGTTGTGTGTGCGTGTGGAGGGAGAGAGCAATAAATTATTAAAGGCCATTATCTGGAAACAACACAAAGTAAGTCAATCGGCTTCATTATGACTATTGTTGTCACGCGAGGAGCAGAATTTGGGCCCAGATGTGGACAAAAAAAGTCATAGTCTTTACATACAAAAATGCAAAGTAAGAACAGAGGTAGGGGCTTGACGCAAAACATCCCAAAGTAATAACAGAGGACGCAACTGGACAAAATTGCAATGAAAACACAGCGAGCAGGACTGGATACAAAAATCCAAAGTAATAACAATGATGAGTAAGACGGAAAGCGGGACACAAAAATCCAAAGTGGCAACAGAGTGCAGGACAGGATGCAGAATACGCAAAGTAACAACAGAGAACAAGGCTCGGCTGGATGCACAACACAAAAATCCAAAGCGATAACACTGAGTGACACGGAATGCAGAATCAATTCTTTTTTTAATCTTTTTTTTTTTGGTACTCAATTACTTGAAATAATAATCAATTATTGTCTTATAATAGTTATATTAGCTCATAATAACTACACTATAAAATTATAATCATCAAATATTTTTTAAATTACTAATGAATTACTTTAGCTACTTACTAAAATAATTAATTACTTTGGCACTTATTCCGTGAATTTCATTATAAATATGATCTCATTATGGTTATCTTTATATCACGTCCTAAAATTGATCTTAAAATCATCAATTATTTTTTAAAATTTAGCAGCAAAGGCAATTCATTACTTTCGCGACGAAAGTTGCCGTCAGCCCTCCGCGGTCTGGCCTGCGCACCATCAAGGTCCTAATTATATCAGACCGGGCCGCAGGTACATCGCATTTACAGCCGCGGGTATATTCACAGGGGTTTTGTCGGCGCGGAGCCGCCGCGTCCCTCCGGTAACCAAGAGGAAGGGAGCGCTTTCATGCGCTCGGCCCTCGGAGGCGCTCCGACACTTGATTGACAGCTGACATGAGTGAGCTCCGGGTTGCCAGTCAACCCCGAGCGGAAAATGCCTCCCCGGTGCTAATGTCTCGCTGTCAAAAGAGAAGCCGAAGGTTTTTTCCCATCCCCAGCCGGATGGCCTCCCCGCATCCGTCGGACGACTTGAAGGCGCCGAACTCTTCTCTGCAAAGTTTGAAACGGATGAGGACACCCGTCCAGCTTTGCGTCTCGCCGCACTCCCGCTCACTCGTTAGACCGGCCCGACTTGGGGAGAAGCGGACGGAGCCCCGCCGGCTGAATCGTGCCCTGACGCAACACTTTCTAGTACGATTGTTCAACTCACTTCAAGGTACGAATCGCACTACCGTAATCCCCCAAATATACGACGCGATTTGCATTCCCAAAAGTGAAGGTCAAAAGCAAGCAATATTACACAAAAGATATTGATGTGGTTACCCGCCATTTGGAAAGCGATTCGGCCGCCGGTTCCACTTCAAAGGTTTAATTTTAAACGCAATTTTTTCAAAGAACGACAGAAATGAGAACCGGAGGATTTGGATCATCTTCAGCGAACGACGGCGACAAACGATTACCCGATTATCAAATCGGTCGCTGATTAACTGGACGGTCGATTATTCGTCGATTAATCTAATGATTTTGACAGACAGATTCGCATTGACGGCTATAGATGTCAAAGATCAGTACAGTCCAAATGAATGTTTGACGTGGCAGGGAATGAGTTAAAAAAAATGAAATTGGAGGATTTGCATCATCCTAAGTAGGCAATGGCTAAACATGATTACTTGATCAGTCGTCGATCGATTCATTTATTTCGACAGACTAATTCACAGACATGGATGGCTAGAGATGTCAAAGATTATCCTAGTCAAAACGTATCGTAAGTAGCCGTCGGTGGCAGGGAACCAGTTCAAAAATATCTACGCTCCGGTTTATGCTTATATTGACCGATTCGAACCCTTCCAAATTCAACATTTATACCTCACCCAGTTTCAGTCCGTGTCATTCAATCTCCCGTTACATCAGAAGCCTCGATGTTTGTGTTTATCCCCCAGACCCAATTCCTCCAAAATTTGCATTCTAGTTCCTTTTTATTCGACGCCGTGTTTGTTTAGTGTGCGCCGTGTGTGAAACAGGTAGCAGACGCCCAAGCCAATTAGCAAATTCACAAAGTGATATTTGATTTCACATTTACCCGAGTGGCGTATCTAACAAATGAGCAACGATAGCAAATAAGAAGCCGGTAAACTCCCTGTCACACTACATTGATTGTTTTGAGGCTAGGAAAGTAAAGGTTAACACGCACGCTTAGGCTTTGAAGTACACCAACACGTACGCAACAGGATGTGCTCGGCTCACGCAAACACAATGGATCAACACTTCATACATTTTTCAAAGGGGCTTCAGAAAAGACGGCAGTGATTTGGCACGAGCCACAAATACACAGACGCGCGCGCGCGCTTACACACTCACGCACGAGGACACATAAATCAGACGTGAACATACTTTTCAGCATCAATTAATGTCAAATAAAAAATAACAGGCCTGCACAAACCCTCTCACAGTAGGTCCATATATATATATATATATATATATATATATATATATGTGTGTGTGTGTGTGTGTGTGTGTGTGTGTGTGTGTGCGTGCGTGCGTGCGTGTATATATATATATATATATATATATATATATATATATATATATATATATATATATATATGTATAAACCATACTCGTATGAACCTTAGAACCTCCCTTACTTCAATCACTCAATCATCCAAACAATGTAGACAACCTTATAAGACAAATAAACTAAATCCACATTGCAATGCCTAGCGTGCGGGCAAGAGCATCATAGCAATTACAGTAATCCCCCAAATAAGAAACACCGATGGGTAGGATGCAGTCTTCCACTTTTCATCGTTACTCGCTTTATCCACACTCCTCACCAACAATTTACACCGTAGAACTAACAAACATCAAATTGACAACAGCTGCGGCTAAAATTGTACATATTCACATAAAAACACACATGTAACATACCACTTTGGCCTGTCGCGTCCGACATTAGCATTGTTAGCATGTCGTTAGCACTTGAGCAATGACATTACAAAGGAAGCACTTCGCATGACCCCAAACAAGTAATCTTACATGCGCAAAACAAGCCAAAAACTAAATATTATTGCTATTGTGGACTTGAAAATGATTCCTGGTTGACACCGGGGGTGTTTTTTTTGTTAAATTCTTCTTTACATGTTATATTTTGATTATTATGCAGTTATGTAAATTCTAATATTTCTGATGCATTTTATAATTTAATATCCATTTAAAGGCTTTAGGTGCATTTTTGGGGACTTGGAACTGATTAGGCTATTTACGTGTAAAAAGCGGGTCGACTTATAAAAGATTCACGGTACGAAATTACTTCCGGAACGATTCAATTTTGTACGTAGAAGTACCACTGTAAATGACAAACTTTATGCTTTAAGAGTAAGAATCTCACTGCGTGGTTTCGCGCCATACATGTGACGATAAATCTCTTTGATCTTAGCTCAAACCAGTTTGACGGACCCGTCCTAAACTCAGACTCCGTCCGCATTACCGGACTAAAAGTAAGTCCGGGCGAAGCTTGGAGACACACTCTCTGACCTACTGCTGCGACCGAAAAGCGTGCAGCGAGACCTGGCGCTTCCACCGAGCGTGTTTCATTGAGGATTAGATCCTTCAGATGCACTGGGCCGCAGATCTGTGCCAGTATTCCCAGTGAGACTGATTATCCCGGCCTGTCACACACGCACAGGATAATTAGAGGCTCTCCCTTAGGTCACTGGGCTCTCCAATCCCCATGAATGGAAATACGCACCGAAAAGGCCGAGGAGGGAACACAGATGACTTCCTCATACACGAATTTTATTAAAAAAACAGAACAAAAAAACTCCCGCTTCTTTTTACCCTGGGATTCACTTTTCTCGTGGAATATCAGCTAAGAATTTCAAGACCGCAATTCTGTAAAACCGTTTCTTATCTTCGTACTTTTGTTTGCTGTTTACGTTTCCAAATTTTTAGTCAGCTCTAGCCCTCCCCCTTGTGGCGGCACTAGAATTTACACAAGGTCAATAAGCCAAATACTAAAAAAGTCTGTGTTTTAACAATTCAGTTCAACTACAGTACTTGCTTGACTGATATTTTCTGTTTTTAATAGCTTTAAAAAAAAAAAAAGAATAACATGAATTTGCTACTTAAGTAATCAATTATTTTCGGTACTAAAGAATACTAGTATTCTCTCTAAGTAGAGTTGGTCATAGCAGGCGCCATTTGTGGCCCGCCATCCATAATTTTGCGGGCCACCAAGGGTACCCGGGCCGTAGTTTGGACACCAATTTACTTTGGAAAAGTCCTCCAATCTTTAGTAGCCTTTGGTGGCGCGAGTGTTTGTTTCATGACCAATTCTAGTTCGAATAAATGTTCTGGAGAATGTTACCGCAGGGTGTGTATTATGCATCAAAAGTTTATCGCTGGCATCCTTATTTTGCCAACTCTTGATTAAAACTTGAGTAAAAAAAAAAAAAAAAAAGTAGCAGAGAGAAGTATTAGCTGGCAGAGGAGAGGAGGGAAGTAATAACATTTTTTTTTTTAAAGACAATTACAGTTAAGAACTGCTGTTGTATTTATGGCGTTTATTATCAAAAAAATAAAAGCGCAGGCTCTTTTTTTTCTTTGTTGCTCTTTGGCCGATGCTCCAAGACGGCTTTTGGGATGACGTGCAACATCACACCCACACTGCTTAATTATTGATGCTTATGTATTGCTGATTTTGGTCTTTGTGTTTTCCCCTGCGCACGCTCTTGTAAGGAGAATGGAGGTATTTATCTAACTCCGAAATTGGGGCTCTATTCCTCATCCTGTCCGCGCGCGGCCGGCCCATCCCAGCGGATATGACCTCAGCATTGCCGCAACCAGAGGACGTTTTCTCACTCACACGGGCTATTTGTTTCCATTCATCATTGAGACCATACAAAAGGCGCGCCTTCGGGGCTTCGCTTTGCCCCGGAGTCACTTTGGAAGCACCGCTTTGAGAGATCGAGAAAAAAAAAGATAATCAGCTTTTTAAATCGAACATTTACGTTTCAAAAAGATATATAAGCATACCAGAAAATGGACGGGTGGATGCTTTCGCCTCATTGAAGGATAATAATGACACAAAACGTCTACGCCAGCATGCGATATTTCTCTGAGTCTTGTAGAAATGCAATGCCGCCCTCTTGTGGTTAAGCAGCCTCGTTGCTGGGCTGCGGTTCCAGCAGCGCGAGAGTCTCAGTCATTGGACGTGGATCGTTTGTAAATATACAGCATTACATGACTTTCTCGTGTGCGCAATTGTTTCAATTTATCGTAGGTTACCAGTTGAAGAAAATCATGAGAAGTGACAGCTGTGAACGGAAAGACAATAAATGTCGTGAAGCATCATTCACATCGTAAACCAGATCGAGAAATAAGTATGTGCACATGTTAAAGTATTTTCTTTTGAATAACTTTTTTGTTTGTTTGTTTACTGAATAATTCAAAATCAATAACTCTTCTGAATGTTGATAACTTAAATATTGTTCTACAATTTTGGAGACTGTAAATAAAGGACACATCATCATGTCGTTATGGGGAAAATTACACAATTACACTCGGGTTGTTAGAATACTGCACCAACACAAAAGTAACATGCCTCTTGCGCTTACTAGTGGAGCGAAATGAAAATCAAGAGGTTGTTTTTGTAGAAATCCCAAACTGGACATCTCTGTTGAATGTGTGCATTTTGATCAATAACTCAAAACTAATCTCGGCGACATTCCGCTTTGTGGAAACGCATCGCATGTACGTTAGATTGCTGCTTGCTTGAGAGCTGTACAATAGCTCTTGTCAAACAAACGTGGTTGCGGCAAGCTGTAGCTCTTCAAAAAAAAAAACAAAAAAACGATATTAGCAGTATCGACATGTTTTAAGTGTGGCAAAGGTGGAATCCCAGAGGCTTCCAGACTAATGGGGAAATATTGAGTGTTGCCAAGAACAAAGGATTTCCTCCTAAATTGTCCATTATGTCCCCTGGACAAGCGCTTCCATCAGGGACGGTTGTCCAGTATGTATGCAGATGGACGCTAGGGAACGTGATCAATTTTGATGGGGTGAAAGGGGTGATAACTCAAAGTATGTTAGCTTGCGGATGATAGAAGGACAATTACCCCAAATATAAGACACACATTTTTTTCGGAAAAATGAAAGGCCGAAAGAATGGGTGCGTCCTATAATCAGTCACTTAAGGACAACTCATGAGGTGTTCACTGACCGTTCACAGTGTGGGAAATGTGAAATATACTTAACACGCAACAAATACATCTTACGGATATGAACACAAGAAAATATGAAACGTTTAGGAAGATGAGATATAGTCTTGCTAATGTTTTAGATTGTTGCCAAACTGTTGGTGCATCTTATACTGGGTAACATAAAAAAAAAACAAACAGAATTTGACCCTAACATTAGGGGTTGTCCTATACAGAGGTGCGTCCTATATTTGGGGAATTACGGTAACGCTATGTGGATGTTTAGGTTATGAAATGACCTTTGCAAAATAGTCCTAAAAGTTGAATTTCCAAGAAAGGGGCCCTTTAAGAAAGTCTTAACCAGCGAGGCGTTCACTGAGCGTTCACAAAGGAGAAAATCTAAAACACACTTAAACCGCAACAAATATAACTTACGGATATGAAGGCGAGAAAATCGAAAGAATTTCCAAAGATGAGATTTATTGTGGTTCGCTCTAGTTTTTGTGTGTTATACAGTACATAGGCGGGCCCTGTATTAGGAGGATTACGGTATGCAACGAAACCCTTAGTTGGGGTTTCTTCTCGGGCACGGGTCCTTTTGCATCTTTCCCATCTTTTACGTCTCAATCACTTTCACGCTCGTTCAATCCCGTTTGCCGTCATCCATTATCGCAGTCCACCAGATGAAAACAAAAAACAAAAAACATTTGCGCGTTGGACTGCGCAACCCAACTGGCAGGACGTCAGAGACGGCGAGCCGCTTTCGCTTCTCTGATGCGTAACTAAGAGCGCGCTGGTTTGGAGTGCGGGCCCGGACGGGAGCGGCGCCGTATCTTTCCTGTCCATCCGGCCACGCTGGGTCCGCACGCCGCCGCTGCCAGCCAGCGGACGCCGCTGGAGCCCACGATAACAATTTGCGCTATTGTTGCCGGGCTCGGCCCCTTCTTTGGCGTTTCAACTCACCGCTAGCTTTTCTTGGCTGGGATGCGCGACAGCGGTGCGTCTCAATTTTTTTTGTGCAAAGTCCCCGCTACAAAAGACAGGGAAAAAAAACACCCCCACCCCCCCACCCACCCACACACTTGCTGCAGTGCCTATAAATAAGATCATTATACATAAACATTGTATAGGTATGCAGTATACAGTCGGTAAACAAAGGGAAACGGGAGAAGATGCCATCTAAGTATTGATTTTGCGTTCAAACTGATATTTACCTGCCACTAAGGGGCACACTTAACTAGTAAATGCAACAGGCGTGTTACTGTTGCGTTGGTGCAGTATTCAAAAATATATACGTGTTAAAATATTTGCTACTGCCTTACTTTTTTTCTACACTTTCACCATGGCTTATTGTCCAATGCATCTTGCATGTTTTTAAACTCGCCACTAGTAATCGCAACAGGCATGTTACTGGTGTGTTTGTGCGCTAGTCTAAAAATCAGAGTATGTATGTGGTAAAATATTTTGCTGCTGGGCTACTTTTTCCTCACACTCTGAACATGCCTTTAGCCCTATGTGTCTTACGGTCATGTTTTTTTTCAACCAGCCACCAGGGGGCACTCTCCACTAGTAAACACAACAGGGATGTTACTGGTCTCAAAATCCAAGTATATATCCAATACAGTATATAAAAAAATATATAATCAAAAAACATGTTCATAAAAAGCAATATAAATCAACTTTCAACAAACGCTAATTTTACTTGTGTAAAGATAAGAACTTAAAGTTATGAAAATAATAACATAAAGATCATCCAAATGCATGAAACAAAAATGTCAATAACCCACACAGACCTCGCCAACGAGAGCGCCACTGCCCCACCCGGTGGCGTAAATGTGCAATTACACTCGACTTGCCCAAAGCGAAGCCTGTTCCCCAGGGCCATACGCCCCTCCCTCCCTCCCTCCCTCCCTCCCTCCCTCCCTCCCTCCCTCCCTCCCTCCCTCCCTCCCTCCCTCCCTCCCTCCCCCGTCATCGCATCGACGCGCGCCCCATTATTTGACAAGGACCGAACTAGAGAGAGAGAATAAAGCCGCAACGGAAAAGATCCAAAGCCTTTCAGGGCTATTTGGATTTTCGGTGTTTTCATACTTTCAACTTGACTCCTCGACCTTGTAAAGTATGCAAAGCCTCATCAGAGTGGATCCAATTCTTGACCCAGCCACACTTGGAGTGCTTTTAACAAGCGCGAGATTTCGCTTTGATCAAAGCTCATCAGCAAGAATTTATTCAGGGCCAATTTCATTCTTGAAGAAAATAATGTATACGCCATTGAAAAGGAAATTGCTTCTTTTGAGCGAGCTGGTCTTTTGACAAATGCCAAGTCACAAAAAATAAAATAGAATAGAATGGAAGACAATCATTGTCTGGCTGCTATACAATGAAAGTGGGAGTGCTGCTCCGAGCGGTGCATATTACATAAATATGAACAACAAGTAGAGTAAATACTAGAGAATAAATATTGTGGTTTAAGAGCGCAAAGGTTATTTTCAGTGTGTTCTTTTTTTTTTGTTATTCGGAGCGTTAAGAGCTCAGGGGAAAAAGCTGAGTCTGTTTAACCGTTATTTTTAGCCCCCTAGCGCCAACTAGAGGGCTATAATGTCAAATTCTTTTATCTTTAATGGGTTTTTTTTTATGTTAAATGATTTCAGATGAAATACAAATACTATAGTAACATCTGTTTGAAATACCTTTTGTGGCGCCCTGCCCTTTCATTTTTCCTCGGAACTGTTCATCCATCGACACATCTTTATGTTCCTCAATTAAAAAAAATTATAACAAAATAAAATATCGAACCGGATTAGGATAAAGTTTCTCACTCGGTACGGCCTTTCTTGTAATACCAAAAATAACCGCAGGATGGCAGGCATCGCTCAGCAGCGCCTCCACCCTCTGAGTCTGCGTCACAGAAGAAGAAAATATGGTGCTCTTTACCGCAAATCAAAACAAACTAAGAGCGTTTTTCTTTTTTTCTCCCTTTCAAATGTGTAGCCTTGACAGTTTGTGCAAAGTGCATGAGAAGTTAGTCAATGCGTTTGCTCCAAAACTGCGGCTATATTCAGCGACATGGGCACGGGGATTTAATTGGCCACGCATCTGGGACTGCTTTGTCTTCACACAGGTGAGTGAGCCGTTCGGTGGATTGAAATGACGTGCAGGACAAACAAATCATTTTGTTAAAACACACACAAAATGTCTTCTGGCATTTAATGCTACGTTGCTGTTCAGCAGTTTTTGTTTTATTTCAGCAGTGGATCTCCTTGAAAATGAAAAATATGGCAGATGTGTCAAACATAAAGCCCGCGGGCTGATTCTGACTAGCTGATTTTGTTAAGTACAAAAATGAGTTGTTTTTTTTTAAACAAATGAAAAACTTAGAATGTTTTATGATTAATAGTAATGTTAATATTTTATGATCAATAAGGAACTTGTACTATGTTGGGCAGTATTCAAAAAAGAACAACAAGTTGGTGTTATTTTAAAACCCCCAAAAATTCTAGCCATGATTTTATTGCTCCGGGCCACTTGGGAATAGATTTTCCTTTTTCCTACATGCTGCCCGCAAGCTTTGACACCCCTGCTATAGTTTTGATTTAAAAAAAAAAAGCACATATTTTTCCCTATTAAAAACAGCATTTTTGCCAAAAAGAATAAAATAAAACAAAGAAACCTAAAATGTAAGAAAAAAAAGTATCAACAATGGATATAGCGGTTCAGTAGTGTTCAAATGGACTCGGAAATAGTTCAAGATCTTGTTTAGCTCGACCCTTTGTTTTAGCTAAATTATTACATGATATTCGAACACTAGATAAATTATATACAGTGAACTAAACATATCATAAATAAAACAAAAACAGAAATACACACACCTTAATTCACAATTTTCGACAGAATATCAAGTGATTCATTTATTTGAAAAACCCGTTGTTTTGAAACCTCTTTGAAAACAGCACATTTTTCAGATTTTTTTCCCCCTTAATTTTTCCATATATTAACACCTTTGACAGACACACGTATGCTTTAAATTGTTCCTTCCTTGAGATTTTCTCTTTGATTTCCTAAAAAACATCTGGACACTGCGGCCCGGTTAGGAAGCCTGGGTTCCGATGCCCCCTGAGTAGCGTTGACAAAAAACCGTGCCCCCCGTCCCATCATTGAATATGCCCACCCCCGCTCTGTAAATGAACGGCAAACAACCGCGTCCAACCCCGTTAGTGCTGACTCACAGTCTTTAAAGTCATTGAAATAATTGCAAGACATTTGGTGACTCAGTGCGCCTGTTCCTCATCGGAGCCCACCGTCATATTGTTCTGCCTTTTTCCGAGTGAGCTACACGCTGAGACTCGGCTCGCCGTATCTGTGACCTTTGCAAATGTTGTCCTTTGTGCTCTTATGTGTAATCTGACCTTATTAAAATCTATTTCATAAAATAGGCTCACGGGTAAAAGTCAATTTCTTCTTTGAATATGAGAGCAGCGCCAGTGCTGAAAATGCTAACAAGCGCATGAATGGAGAAACACAGGGCCCAAACAGGTGTAAACACCCGGACGCCACACAATGGCCAAAGAGCAAGGCAGACGTGAGAGAAATTGAGAAAAATGAGGCTTGGGATCAAATTCATAGCCGCTATTTGACGAGAGTGGCGCACCAAACACCCGAGCTGAGACACTGTGCATATTCTTACAAGAAATGAGGTCGATCAAGGTTACGCACGTTTTTAACATTGGTCTATATATATATATATATATATATATATGTATATATATATATATATATATATATGTATGTGTACACACACACACACACACACACGCACGCACGCACGCACAGAACATTTGCCGCCCTTCTCCCTCTTTACACATGAGGAAAACCTCTATGCGGCTTTCAAGAAGGATCAAGGCAGAATTAGAAACTTTCATTTCATCTTTGTTCATTATAGGAATTAAAAATAGATCTGTCCGCGCTGGACCGGTAATGACAACAGGGCGGGCAATGTGTTTTTTTCTTCTCTACCTCTTTTATCCAATCATGGCCCCGCAGGAGAGCAGACAGAAAAATGGATGACTCTTTGGAGCATTTGATGGTTAATCCTATCAAGGATGTAGTCGTCGTCTTCCGATGCAATTAGAAATTCCAGCTCAAATCCCTTTTGGTGGCTTGAAAACTGTTCTCGCCTCTCTTGTGTACTCAAAGCCGGACTTTACCGCAGTCGGCTTAATTTAATTTCACCGTTTGCTGTGGGAATTATTCATTCAAAGTACATCAATTGACTTTAATATTAAGCCCTTATTAACCTAAATGTACCCTAGGTATATATGATTAAAATAGGATCTCTTCTCTGGCATATCTGTGGTGTGGATAGACGTACAACGAGGCCTTATTTCTTGTTGAAAACTTGCTTTCACATCCAGATGAATCCATCTTGGGTGTCAAATTTTATTTTTATTGCAACTATTTGAACATCTGACTTCCAAGTCTCCTGACTTTCCTGAAATTATTCCCACAAACAGGATGGGTGAACAGCATGCTTTAATTAATCAACATTTAGGGATTTTGATGTGTTTATGTCGTAGACATGTTAGTGAGACACCTGGGAATTGTGTTAAATTGTGTGTGGGAAAAACTACATAAGGTATTTTTGGTTCAACGACAGTCATCACATACACTACAAGTGAAACAAAGCATTGCTGGGATTGTATCTCCTAAAAAATGGGGAATTAAAAAACTTCTATCTTGCATTTTCTGGCCAAGAGCCAATCAGAGAAAGAATACAAATATGGTCTGCATTCACTGATTACTGATTCCGGTCCCAATTAATTGCAGGATTAGTGTATTCCTAAAGTTCATGCCGGATGTTCACCCCCAAATTCTTGATTAATATCCTACACCCCGTACTTTATTTCAACGGCGCGTTCACTGTCTTCCCGTTCCAAAATATTTAGCTCATTCAGTTCACTTTGGGGACAATTTTCAACACGTAGCAAAAATGTTCAATCGTCCAGCCCCACAAAATTCCCAAATTGGACGTATTTCAGTAGTTTTTTTTTACCAGCCCACTGTTAAGACCCCAAACTCCTTCGAAAATACCTCAGCGTCCACCGCCTCACCTTGTATTTTGACAGGTGTCACTAGCGGACGTCCGTCGAGATAATAAGCCGCGAAGCCATTGTAAATGACAGCCTTCGTCCCGTGTGGAAACATTCTTTTTTTTTTTTTTGACAAGGGGCCACTTCAGAAATGTGACAACAGCCTGAGAGAATGAGTTGCCGCCGTGTTGTTTAAGCGCCGTCACAACGACAGCACGGCCACGCCGGTTGCCATTTCAGCCCAAAAGGAACACCTGCAGCACACACTTGGCGGCAGATTGATAGATTGTTTTCCACACCCGCGCGGAAAACTAGCTCGTATGAGCTCGATATTAGCTTGTTGGGACAGCGGTCTCGAAAGCTGTTTGTAAAATTGGAAACTGCACCGGAATGGTTCGGTGGTGGCGAAATTTTTGTGCGTAATGAGAATATTTGTTTCGTTTTGAAACAATTTGACGGCGCATGATTCATTTGTGAGACGCACCCGTTCATCTGATCCATTTTTCTCGTTGACGTGAAATGATCCCGATGACGTTTCTTACCTTCGAATCGTGAATCGATTGGCGACTAATAGGTCATTATTTTTGCTAAACGATTACCATATAAAAGGCATCCAGGAGGAGTGCCACCCCCCCATGTAATATAATTTAATGATAACTAGACCTACCATTGTATTTAAAACATACCGTTGGTCGTTAAGAACACATTTCTTTTAGAAATTTCGAATCGTTTATTCATTTTTAACGAAGAACCGTCTCAATCTTACACCGTGTCACTTTAAGCTAACACAATTTTAAAAACCCTTTGGGGACATACGTGAAACCGCCTAATACCGGCCCCCCATTCTCGATATCAGCCTTCCGCGACCTTCCGTATTTTCTTCAATTTGGGAAATGGCTGCCGGCCAATGGTCCGAATGGACGCTTAACAAGATGATGCGCGTGCGGCTGAGGAGAACAGAAGAGCAAGTTGAAGTCATGAAAAAGCACAGCTGCCTTTAAGTAGAAACATAAACTCAAATCAGCCGGGGCAGCCCCGTCGCTCTCTGTTGATTTCCTCCCTCTACGAAGCAGGCAGATTTGCCAGCTTTCCAAATCTACTCCTCACGAGTTGTTCTTTGTGCAACGCCGAGAGTCTGGGCACAGAACCCCAAAACAAAAAGACAACTTGTTTAAGATGGGAGTACATGAACAACGGGGGAGCCGCGATGGCTTGGGTAATGAGCGATGACCAACCGGAGCTCATGAATAAAACAAAGTCTTGCGAGACGAAAAGAAGAAAGCGTGCGTGTGTTTGTGTGTGCCCGCGGCTTTTTGCCACAAGGTGGGGACCAAATCCTGCGTTTCTTTGCGGGGACCGTTTTGGTGGACCCCACCAGTTCAGACCTTTTTTTTTTTGAGGGTGGAGGCTTGCTTTTAGAGGTGAGTTTTGAATCGGATTTTGGTTGAGGTTAGGGTGTCAAACCCGGCCGCGCTGAGGAAGGAAAATCTATTTCCAACCGATAAAAACGTGCTATATATTTCTATAACTTGAAAACAGCAACTTAAGATTTATTATTCTTTTTTGGTACTGTCAAAAAGAGTAAAAGTACAACATCACAATTAATTATAAAACATTAGCAATACTATTAATCATATTTCAAGCTTTTTATTTAATGAGAAATACAGCTCATTTTTATACCCGTGAGCCGATTAAAGCCGTTTGCGGGCCAAAGTTGGCCCCCGGGCCGTATCTTTGATAGTCCTAGGTTAGGCAATCTGTTGTAATGGTTAAGTTTGGGGCCTAGGAAATGCATTATGTCAATGAGATGTCCCAACTGTGATTTAAAAAAAAAAAAAACAACACCTTGTGCATGTGTGCCCATGGGTTTACTACCAAAATCCCGGGCTTGCTTGTCTTTGTGGGGACCTCTTGAACTTGTGGTGACCCCACTCGTTCAGATCTTTTTTTCTTGAGGGTAGAGGCTCGCTTTTAGAGTACAGCTTCGAATTGGGTTTTGCTTGAGGTTAGGTAATCAGTTGTAATGGTTAAAGTTAGGGACTAGGGAACGCATGTTTCACTGTCTTTGTGGGGACCTCTCGGACTTGTGGGGACCATTTTGGTGTCACCATTTGCATCACAAAATGTTTTTAAGAAGTCATTGAGCTTTTGTTCCAAGATGTCACTATTTACATCACAAAAGGTTTGTTTGTCAGTTTGCCAAGATATTGAATGTCATATGTTTTGAAACCCTTTAATATGTCTAGCATAAAGGTTGAGTTCCTTCTGGGAAATCTTTCAGATTATAACAAGTACTCCCCTAGACATGACTACTAAGGATGTTTGCGCCTTGTTTTCGTTCATAAATAATGTAAATTTCCTATGTACTGCATGTTGCTTCACCACATCGTAACATAAAGTTAGGGTGATGTAGGAAATGTGTGTGTGTGTGTGTGTGTGTGTCGTATACATTGTCGTGCACTCCTCCTACCACATGCATTCAGATGATGTGTCAATATTGCATATCTGACAAAAACTGTATATGTTTGTGTTATTTCTCGGTCAGGTTTTCAAGCATTTTATCAATGAACGCGTTCTAAACACCGTATATTTTCAAATGCGCGGACAGATATTTCCGGACCAAAATTGAAATCCTACTCCATCACGGTTAAAAGCACGGCAGCATTGCTATTTATATGCAAAGCGATGTGAGTCAGTAGCACAGCGCTTGCGACACCGAGGGGATTACCCACGATTGTGGAGGAAATGTGGGCTGTAACCTACATGGGGTCAAACCGAATTGCGTCTTAAAATTAATTAGGACGACAACCCCGAGTGCATAAGTAGTTAGAGATCACATTTGCACCAAAATTCTGCCGTCACATGTTGCTTGTATCAACTCTGTGCTGCATGGTCAGGACTGCAAATGATCATCTGTTTGCAAAAACCTTGACTAAGGAAAAAGATATTCAAGCGTTAAAAATATCCTAGTTCAGCTGTTTTTCAATGGGCGTAAAGCACTTCGGGTCTTTTATGAGATTTTAACAGGATTCCTGCAGGTATTGGCAACTGTAATTTGATGTCGTGATTAGAAAAGTTCATTTGACTTTTCAAATTAAGAGCAACTCAGTTGGAACATGAAAGAATTTATTGCCCACTTGACAACTGTATCCGACAATAGTTAGCGAAAAACATGAACAAATCATGCATAAAAAGTACAATAAATGAACAAAAAATGTGGATGGAATCTACAAATAATCTCAGCTCGGAACCACAGTTTTCTCAGCATTCTCTGTTACGTCATCGTGCGGTCCTGCAAGGATTCTTCAGACCTTATTAGCGATGGGACTTTTTGCTCTTTGAATGGAGCCGTTCATTCACGAACCGATCACTGAAAAGACTCGTTCATTAGATGGGCTCTTTTATGTGTTTTGGTGGCAACATTACTAACCGGGAAGTGAAACGTCTCGTCGTCTGAGCACACATTTTTTTCCCAAGAATAAAGGCCAAAAGTGTCTCAAAAGCTTTGCGTTTGTAACAAATAATCGGAATTAACTCGTTGATGGAAATTGCATCTGGATCCTACTACGTCACACGGGTGCGTCCTATAAACAGTAACTTAAACATGACTTTTTTTTTTTTTTTTTTAGGAAGGAAGATTGATCCGTCAGTTACATAAGCCGAGTTTTGACGCACAGATGCGCATTATTATATCGGCCGTCTTTTTACAATAATTACTGTAATCGGACAAGCTAGAGGGCAGATGTCAGTCGGCTGTTGGCCGCAGCTAACAGTAGCTCGAGTAAGAAGAGAGCAGACTGAACCAACGTCCGGGTCCATCCTTGTTCCCACGCAGGAACATTACTAAAATGATAAGGTCTCCATCTGATTTCATGCAAATATGTGTCGTAATAGATGCAATGTATCAGTAAAACGGTGTGTTCAGGAAACTCTATTAAAAACCGAGACGACGTAATGTCAGTGTAAAAGCAGATGTAGTCTTGGCCTAGGAGACATCGAGACTGCTTGTCTCCTACAAAAGAAACAAAAAGCTTCCTCCAACGGAGAAGTAACGTCCTCATGCGAACAGGAGGTCAGCTGTTGCTATCAGAAGATGTCAATCAAGATTGTTGGCTCTCTGACTTCCTGACAGCGGCGGTGGTCCCAGATCTCGTATACTCATTCCCACTTTTTTGTCTGGATGAAATCACTTGTTTCACTATGTTGTGGTATGTGCGATCTTTCTACAAAAACAAACACGCTAGGAACTAGTTTGAGGCGGGAAGTGGATCTAGGTTCCTTTTGATTCAATCAATAGGCAAGCTATGGACCCTGTATGCACCCGTTTGAAAACACGGAAAAGTATTCCATTTGACTTGTTTGATTACTACTGTCTTTTGGCATATAGACACACCATCATAAACTTGGTGGAACACGGAACTTTGGATATTTATGGCAAAATGAACCGGAGCTGTGTCGCGGGGAAAAGGAAACCAACTTTTCGAGCTCGTTCAAGGTTACTCTGGCGTGTTGTTCGCTGGACGATCGCTATGTGGGAAATATGAAACACATTCAACTTAATCTGCAACAGTATATAATTTACGGATACGATCACAAGAAAATATGAAGAATTTACAAAAGATGAGCTTTATTCTGTTTCGCAGTAGCCTTTACATCGTCGCCAAGTTGTTGGTGCGTCCTATACACTTTAAAATAGAAAATACCAGGATTTAACCCTAAAATTTAGGGTGCGTACCATACGCAGGTACGTCCTTTATTTGGGGTGTTTAGGGTATGCAATGACCTTTTGTCAAGCTTTTTTCCATGGCAAGGGCGTCTTAAGGACAAGCGTGACCTTAAGCCAACCCCGATAAATCCCTTCATCAATACTCGCAGTCAGAGATTTTCCGCAGCTTCGTCGTCATGGCCACCTCGATGATGTCCACGTCTTTAAAGCAGGTCCTTTTGAGGACCCTCTTGAGCTTAAGAGGAAGTAAAACGCAGGCTGGGTAAGTAGGGAGGTTGCGCACGACCGTTCTTCTTGGCCATGAACTCATGACGCATTGTGAGCAAGCGCGTTGTCATGGTGAAACAGCTCCGACTTGTCCTGCCACAACTCTTGTCAATTTTGATGCACTAAACGACGCAGGATCCCTTTTTAGACGCGCTGCTTTATTGTGCGGCCCACAGAGTGAGTAGTTTGGCTATGAAATCTATCTTTTTGTGACACCGCTTCCTGCAAATTTTCTGCCCGGCCTCATATATCTTTCTATTGTGAGTCCAGCAGGACCCTTTTCGGATGTGTTTTGTCATCTTTATTTGTCACATGGGATGGGGCTGATATCTGATGTCTCACTGTGTTTAAGTGGCCCTGCGACGCGTCAGCTTGTCAAGTTGGCTTTTATGCCTGGCGTCAGAACGTTAAGCTTTCTTTGGTGCTTTCCGGTCCTTTTTGTCGTCGTTACTTTGGATTTTTGCGGGCCGCATTCAGTCCTGCTCTCTGTTATGTTGGATTTGTGCTGTCTGCATACAGCCCCGTTCACTGTTGTTACTTTGGATTTGTGTGTTCTGTATCCAGTCCTGCTCTCCGTTGTGTGGTTCTATATCCAGACCTGGTCTGTCGTACCTTTGGGTTTTTGTTTTCTTCTTCCGGCCGTGCTCTCTGTTATGTTTCTTTAGTATTCTGCATCCAGCTCTGCTTCTTCTTGGTTTACGTGCGTTCTGCATCCGGTCCTGCTCTCGTTATTAATTTGGATTTTCGTGTTCCGTTGTTACTTTGGATTTTTTACTACTACTGGATTTTTACTACTTTGGATTTTTGCGTTCCTCGTCCAGTCCCGGTCTCTCGTAACTTTGGATTTTTGCATTCTGCATCCAACCTTGCTCGCTTTGTTACTTTTGTCTGCTGTATCCAGTCCTTCTCTTCCCTGACTGGATTTTTTGTACATTCAGAGCTTTTTCACTTCATGTCCTTGGTCCAAATTCTGCTCCTCACTTTACAAACTTATTCAAGAGCTAACTTTAACCGTCCTCATATTTTTCATGAATATTCGATTTAAAGTCCAAGCATCTATTGGTTTGCAGGCCGTTCACTCGTGTGCGCCACAAGGATCAATGAGGTCCGGGGCTTAATAGATTCAAGGTTAATTCATTTAGTTCACTTGATGAATTCACTGGACTGCCGAGTGGCTCATACCCCCCACTACAAGCCTCGGAAGAAGCCTCTTGGATAAGTACAGCGGTACTTACAGCGGTCCCGTCGATATCGCCGTTTATCATGCCGGCGTTCGGCCCCGGCAACGCATGTAGCTTCTGTTGGCCCGCGCAAACGAGGTTCTCCATGAAAGGAGAAACAAATACTGTTGTTAACAGCAGCGCTCTTCCAAATGACAATTTCTGCGGGGAAATTCCTAATCCTCGTTTATAGGCGGCCGCACAAGGTCGGGAAGAATCCCGCCGACGTTCTCCCACTTCAGAAGCTTGTCAGAGTGCAAACACAACCGGGTAATCTACTTATTGAAAATCTACAGTGACGTGCTTCTTATTCAATATCCAAAATGACTGACATCCCTTTCAATGGCTAGTGACAACATAAAAGCCAGCCTGCCAGTACATTTTTTTCATTCCTAATATCTGGGAGAGAAAAAATACAATAAACAAGACTTTGCCTCGCCCTTCCAAATGTCCGCTGTCCAGCCCCCCCTCCCCCCCGCCCCCGGGTATAAGCGGCATCTCATAACAAGCAAAGCGAGACCATTAGCCCCCTGATTATTACATCCCTTAATTAGAATTCTCATTATTTACCGAGTGAAGGCAAAGACTTGGCAGTCACATTCACATCAAAGGCATGGTCCGAAGGCAAAGATGATCATTAGATAGTCTAATCTGTCCTCTGAAGTGTCTCTTCCAAATCAACATTTCTGGATTGTTTGTTTCCCTCCCCCTCCTTCTGCCTTTGCTTAGCTAAGAGAAGCATCAATTAGAATAAGATTCATCAGCAACTCCATTTCGTTCCCTTACATACGGGTCGTCAAAGTCATTTTAGCTCAGGCGCCGCGTGGAGGAAAATGCATTCTCAGGCGGGCCGTGCAGCTGAACATCATGCTATATGACTTCAAAACAAATTCCCGCCCGCACGAAAAGGCGCACCTGATTATAAGACACACCTCGAATGAATGGCCCATTTTAAAAAGGTTTTTGTATATAAGGCGCACCGCATTATAAGGCGCATAGAATAAGCTACACATGTGGCTGTGCACATGTGGCTTGCGTTATGTATCCTCCCGATGAAAGGGAAAACAATCAGATAAGTCTGTCAAATTTTATTAAAAGACAATCAGGGATAAAGATGATTTGTGGAAAGTACTATCTGAAGAATAGGAAAAAAAATCCCTCTTGATTCAATCAAAAGACTGTTTGGTTCAATGCCAAAACCAATCAAGAGATTAAAAGAGTATAATTATGATTCAGTTAAGTATTAAAGTGATTTTTTTTAAGAATCAAATTGCAATCAAAAGCTTTGCAATATATTGTTTTATTGATGTAAAAGCGGTTTCTGGATTTATTTGATAAAATCACTTTGTTATCAACATTTTAATTGTAAAAGATACATTTGTAACTGAAGCGCAGACGTAAGAATTTACGTGACGATCAAGTTCTTTTATTTTTCCGTTCCCGTAAAAATAAAAATTCACAGTTTATGCGCCGTATAAGGCTCACCGCAGCTTTTGAGAAAACTAAAGGCTTTTAGGCGTGCCTTCTAGTGCGGAAAATATGGTAGAATTTTTCCTAAAGTTGCGTGAAATGGACTGTCTGTTGTCATTTTTTTCCATTCCTTCATAAATGCATATTTTAGAACACATAATAAACTATATCCAGCCTCTCAGCCCCACAGTGCACTTGAAAGCGTACAAGGTACCGTAATGTCTGAGGTATGGATACAAAGCTACACTTCTCCGATTTCAAAAGCCATCGGAATTAAGTTGGTCGCGCAAACGGCTCAGGAGTTCTGGTGATTTGAAAAAGATCTCGCGGGCCGGGTTAAACCTACGCGGGCCCGTATCCGGCCCGCAGGCCGTATGTTTGATACCCACGTCCCACATGAATCCCTTTTTTTTTTTTTTTTTTCCCATCAGAACTGACAAATGTGATTTAAACAAAATGTATGTGAACAACATGAGCAGGTTTACAAATCCCCACCTTGTAAAGATCCTCCATGGCAGGATCAACAGATGGCACTGTTTCACCGCTCAGAATGTCCAGCTGGACTCATTGCTCATCACGTCTCTCCCTCCTCTTTCCCTGCGTCCTCTTTGTCTCATTTCCCTTTTCCCATTTACTTATGCAAAATGAGGCTACCGGAGAATCATTAAGTGTAACTGCTACCTGAGATTAGCGAGAGGAGCGCAAATGAAGTGTCACTAATATGTGGATTAGCGCGGCAAAGCCACCTGAAGTTGCCGGCGCTACGCTACAAACATGAGACACAGGATGCAGCCTTGGCAAAAAACAACAACAAAAAAAAAACAAAACACGTGCGACACTTATCTAGTGAGCGGATAATGCCGCCATTTGGGTGCTCTAATAACAGCGCATCATGTCATTAAGTCACGTCGTTGTTACTAATGCTCCGCTAGGTATTACAGTCATGTGATTACTTTTGTCCAAAGCGTGCTATAAAAGGGATTACGCTTTCAAATGAGACATTTTCAGGACATCGCCGCTAATCTCAGTCGAGCTGTTTGATAACACATGCTCCGCCATTGGATGGCTTCTTGCCCCTTAACATATTCCGTTGCAAAAAGGTCATTTTATTATATTTTTTTACGTTCAACCCCAGGTGTTTACTGACGTTTTTTTTTCCCAGATTTTGGGCTAAAGAAGGGTCTAAAAAGCTCCATTACAAAATGATTGAGATAAATGATTACTTTGGGGAAATAAGTTCTCATGTATTCAATTATTAGCCATTAGCAATTCTGTACCTAATCCACGTTTCAAAGTAATAGTTTACTCTATGTAATTAAGTGCTAATGTATTCAATTACATTTGGTACTAAAGTTATCGATACCTAAAGTAAATTGGGATGAAAGTAATCAATTGAGGAAATGAAGGAATAAAGTAATTGGCACAAAGTAATAAAGTAGTTTATTTGGTAGTAGAGTGCTAATATAATCCATTACATTTGGTACTAAAGTAATTGATACTTTGGGTAATTGAGTAGGAAGGTAATCAGTTTAGGAACGAAAGGACTAAAGTAATCGGTAAGAAAGTAATAAAGTCATTGATTACTTTGGTAAAGGCAATCTATTCTTTTCTACTTAGACATAACAAAAGCAGTTTTATTATTTTAGTTTCGTTTGCCTACCAGCTACTATAATGGAAAAGAAAAATCTGGTTATTTGATATGGTATTGTGAAAGGACAAGACTAGATGGACCATTTGTTGTAATTAAGTAAAATGTCAAAGTCATTTCAGCGCCATCATTTTTCCTGCTATATGTCAGCTTTTATAGATCGATAGGAAGCCCGCACTGTATAGACGTCAACAGTTAGGAACATTTAACGTATTGACGGACTTTTCTTTTGTCTGATTTTGAAATTTCCCGTGATGTTTGAATGCACCATGTGGTTAGCGGCGAACAACAACAGCATCATTGACTGGAGCTTTCTTTGTCTTCTTAATTAGTGATTGAAAATAGCTTTCTTTTTATGGCGACGGATGCGAGGACTCAAGCTAGCCATCCAACAACTAAGGGCCGATGTTCAATTTTGAAAAAAAAGTCCGAGTTCTCTCTCAGCGATTGTCTGATTTCTGTAGTCCTTTGGTTAAGTTTGCAAAGAATTTCTAACATTTAGAATCCGTTTCCCCCCAAAATGCACAATTGTTGTTTTTGTTTTGTTATCACTCAACAGTATCAAACGAAATTTAATTAACAGTCATTGGGAAAGAAGCACTTTTGAATCGAGCGTCTTATATGATTATTCATTTAATTGATGAAACAATCTAAAGGAAAATCCATCCTTTCTTTGGCTTTCATTGACCCTGTCCCCGTCGCTGTCCGTTTTCCTTTCCTTTCCTTTCCTTTCCTTTCTCGTCCTTTCCTGTAATGTCCCAGCTGTCTTGGGGCAGCAATTCTAAAAAGGTGTCAGCGACAGCCCTAGTTTGATGTGTCAATTTGACAACAAATTGCGTCTGAGAGTGACAAATGACAAGTCAAATCAAGGCCACAGTTTTTGCCACCGTTTTTGTTTCACCAAAGTGAAGTTAGGCAATAATCTTACTTTTCTTGATAGTGAGGTTGGCTTACAAAACATAAAAGAAACGCCCGGCGCGTTTTGGGGAAAATGTCGGCTGAGTCGTGAAATCTACAACATTGACAGGTTCCCTGCTTAATGGTGAATTAGCTTCCTTCAGATTTGTCATCTCCTTGCTGGGATATGTTTGCACATGGACACCAATCAATTGTACATCCAAAGGACATGAGTGAGGGCAGGCAGAGCACATTTTTTGAATTGACTGCCTGTGTAACCCTGCTAGAGGGAATGCATGATCAATAATTGGCAGCTCCATCAGATGGCCAGAGTATGGATGGGAGCAGGAGACCTGGATGGAGTTTTCCAAAAAAAAAATGAACTGAACACAATGTTTTATTTGCAAAGGATAATAAAAAAGAATCGTTGATGGCTGCGCGTCCAGTCTGGAATTTTTTGGACTCCCCAGTGTGCATGGTGTTTCTGCAGATGCGTGCACACTTGCAATGCTATGGAATTAGGATTTTATGGGGAAAAAAAAACATGGAGGTGACTGCAAATACCGTAACAGAATATAAGACACACTTGTTTTTTTTCGCCCAAAACCAAAGCCAAAAGGATGTGTGCGTCCTATAAACCGGGGGCCCCCAACCTTTTTATCACTACGGACTGGTCAACGTTTGAGAATTTTATTGTGCATTTTTATTTTAGTACTTAACTATCTTTAAAAAGGTGCGTCTTGTATTTGGGAGAATTACGGTCATGATTATTTGAACTCATTCGAGCCCTAAAACGCTTGGTAGTAAACACAGCAGACAAGATTACAACAACACAACAACAACACGACACCCGTTGCTGTGATTGTGTCGAAAAAGTACATTTTATTTTGAAGGCGTCGAGGTTTACTGTAAAGAATACAACGGCAAAAATAAATACCAGACCCTACAATTAGGTGTGCGTCCCATACACCGGCGTATCCCTCCATTGTGGAATCCCGGTTTTTGAAATCACATCGCTGCTGCATTTTAGCTGGGAAAAAAGGGGGGAAAAGATGTGTGTGCAGGGGGGTTAGAAACTGAAAGTAAGCGACAAGGTCAAGGCAAGAGCAATTGCTGTGTTTGTGGCCAGATTTCTTTTTCTAATCTGAGTTTTTTGTTTGTTTACTGTACTGTATATAGTATCCAAACATCTCATTACACACGGGTTAAAATTGATTTTTGGGGGGCGACCTTAGCTGGGCACAAGATTGCAGGGTATGCGGAGAGCAGCCGAGTGAGACGCCGCAGGTACGCCGCAAAGTAGCCGGCGCGCACCTTCTATTCACGCTCAACACATCGCAGATGATGTTCTTTGATTCTTTGTTCGCGCGCAATCCACTGAATACAATTTAGATTTTCAGGCGCCTCCGCTGGCTTTTCTCTGCGCTCATTGATTGGTTCTAGCAAAAGGAATTTCACATATACTGTAAAGTGCATAAATAATGGAAACGCGTGGAATATGTCTCTGGCCGTAATGCAAAATTCTCCGCCGGTAATAATGTTTGTTTAACTTCAGGTGGCTTCACACGATGAGGATAATGAGGTGTTGGGCCGCAAAAAAGCTACAGCCGCATTGCAAAGGGAACGCTTAGTCGCGCCGCTCGCTGTGGTCGTGTATGACTAGTGCGCAGCGGTCAATAAAAAAATGGATTATTTAAAAAAGAGTGGCAAATTAGAGGGGCGGGATGACACATTTTTTTTGACTAAACAAGTTACATTTTAAAGAAAAAAAAAATCAGGAATATGATTCCAGCTTGCAATTTCAATTTCCTGTATTTTCCGCACTGCAAGGCGCAGCTAAAAGCCTTTAATTTTCTCAAAAGATAACAGTGCACCTGATCTAATTTGCCTAATACGGCGAATGAACCGCAAGTTTTCACTTTTGGGGACGAAGGAATAAAATGAGAACTTCCGTTTGCATTTTGAATTCGCTTTTTGAGGGCTGTCTTGTAAGATCCGACTAGAGCATGGAGGGCGTCCTAAGCATCCTAACTTGCTGTTTTTTCGCCTTATAGTGCAGAAAATCTAAAAGCCTTCAATTTTCTCAAACGCTGGCAGCGTGCTTTAAAATCTGATTCGCCTTATACAGCGCATAAACGGCGAGTTTTCTTTTTTCCGGGACAAAACAAAAAGACGATTTACGTTTGCATTTTGAAGTCACGTTTCGAGAGCCCTTCTTGTAAGACCTAAAAACGATATGGAGGGCGTGCCCAGCATCATAACTTGCCGTACTTTCCGCACTATAAGGCGCACCCAAAAGCCTTCAAGCGGACAGCGCACCTTATAATCCAATGCGCGTTATACAGCGCATAAAAATGGACCGCCGGTTGGGGGACCTCTGCCCTAAATGCCTGCACATTATTTTTACATATTGACCTATCATGTATGTGCCAATATTCAACCCAGTCAAGTGTCCCTTTAATAAAATGAAAGCATGCAACATTTTGCAAAGTATTCACTAGAATCCAATTTAACAATAGGTCATGTTCCAATTTATCGCCTCTTAAATCGAAAAGAAAAAACCTAGTGTTTCTCAGGCATTAAAACGGATTCAATGAGATGAGAAATCTCCCTTACCCCCGAGAGGTTCCGCTATTTAAGAACCACTGGGCAATCTAAAGCTAGATTTCTTTGAAAAGGGATGTAGCAAATTAAAACCTTCTTCGCCACTCGCGTGGCTTTATTGTGCAAAGCATCACGCTAAATGCAAAAAAGACAAAAAAAAAAGCAAAAGACGTCAAACAAAGAAGGAATGACCGTCATCTGCCGCTGTCCTCTGGAGAAAATCCTCGTCACACAATTGTGGATGTAAACACAATTAAGCTATTTGTAGACATGACAACATTTGCATAGAATTGCACTCCCAATGAATTCAAATGGGCCGCAATGTAAATCTACGCTCGTTTGGTACACTCGCCAGAAGTTCTCGCCGCATTCAGATATTTTTCTCACCTGAGCACAAAAGGTGCCAGCGCTATGATGAACATTTTAATCGGGTACAACGAGGCTCCAGCTTACTTTCACATCCATTTGTAAAGAAGAAGTGTGGAAACGAGAGAACGGGAGCTTTTCTTTTAAGGTCACTTGCCTCCGCTCTTTCCGGAGCCGCGTTCGTTTCTCCGCCTTTCTTCAACGCCGGCCAGTTGGCGGCTCCGCCGGTGTAAAGTGGGAAGACGAAAACAATTCCACGCTAGCAGAACGCTGCCAACTTTCGGAAAAAAAGAAAAGCGGAACAATCTGAGCAGCTATCTGTTCTAATGAAAGGAAAGCCAGTATCTGAAGGGCGAAAATACTTTGACACAAGATCAGAACCAAAAGAAAAGCAAAGGCATCTCCCTATGAGGTGAATCCGCTTTTGTTTGGGTTGCGTTTGCCTTTTCTGATCTGATCACCAAAGCATTTTGAAGCCACCCGTGCGCCACGCTAGCCGCAAAGCTAAGCGAACAGCTGGACAAAGAAACAAACGCCGCGGACAAAGAACAATTTCCTCGTTAGCGCTTTGGCGGCTCCTGACCAAAGTCGGCCACCTCATTATGACAATGGCGCAAACGTGTAAACAAATGTGGATATGGCGGTCAAGCAGGTGTGCAAAAAAATCATCTGCAGTAGATTCGGTTTACGATGGAGCAGTGATTGGCGGCATGGTACGCGATATGCCGTGGGAAATTACATTTCATTTCATTCGTCCTGAAATTGTTTATTTTCTGTGAATGACGTCTTAGTTCCTAGTTCACAGTTTACACGGTGGCTTGTGTGTGATGTTTCCGAAACGACTCCCACACACTTATTTTCCTTTTTGCTGAAAAAGAACGGGCCACGATTCCCCAAACGTAAGACGCATCCGTGTAGAGAATGCAGCCTTCATTTTGGAGTCAAATTCAGGTCATTTCTGTTACTGTTTATACGAATCACCAAGCGTTCGGTGACGATGTAAAACTTAGAGCAAAGGTATATATTTGTTGTGGGTTACGTGTGTTTCGGATTTCCCACGCCGTGAGTGATCAGTGAACGCCTCAACATTGTAACGTTGAATGCACTGGGAGCAGTTGTTTTTCCTTTTCCTCGCGACGCAGCCCGAGTTCATTTTGCCATAAAAACCCAAAGTTACGCAGCATCCATAAACAGTTTGTGACGGAAGACGCCAAAATGGAAGAGCATGTGAGAGTTGTCTGTCCGACGAATGGTACATTTAATTTAAAACAAAACATCCCGGCGGCATCTTTGATAAAAGTACTGATGAGCATTGGCTGTAAGAAGGAGCAGCTGAAGTTTAGCCTACCACATCAATGCGAAGCAATTAGCTGCGACTGCAGACGCAACGATAGCAACGACGATGCTAATATAGCGAGCCTTAGCATAGCCCCTAACCACAAGAAATCACTATTGCGTGAATCTGCGATGGCTAGCTTGGAAGATGTTTTATTTGAATGTTTTTTTCTTATTATTTGGCCGTTGGCAAGTGAAAACAGGGGCACTGTGCCATGAAATTTGTCAAATCTAAAATGGATGTGCCTGGGCTCATTAGACCTTGGCAAGCACTAATTGAGCATGGCTGTAATGAGGCTACGTCCAAAACAGCCGAGGTAGTCTTTTCCAGCGCACGCACGGGATACAGGTCGAGGGTGAGGGCGGCGCGGGCGGCGCGGGCGGGGGGTAGCGGCCAGAGTTCAACGTCCCGGCAATGTGACGTCTAAAGATTCTCCCGAGTCTTGCGGAGCGGGCCCCGAGGCTTGGCTATGTTCTCCCGGATGGAAGAAGGCTGTGCGAGAATGTGCCGAATAGGCATGGGCGTAGGACCGACTTGACGCTTTACCCTGGTGTTGAATAGTCAAGGTTTCAAAAACCGCTTAGAATGTCTAGAACTGCTAATGGGCGCTTTTCTTTTTTTGTGTAATTTAACAAAGGGGGCAGATATAAATAGCTGCTTGGAGAGCTGACTCAAGCTACCTTTTTGAAAATGATTCAGTGGCAATCTGCGTTATTTTTTCCCCTACCTTTTTGGCATGCAGGATGGATGAAGGGGAGGTCTTTGTCTTAACCCCTTCAGACCCTGGCATCATGCTGAAGGACATGACACGTTTGTCTTTTGAAAGCAATAAATACGCTGATTTATAATGAGGTCCGACGCTTCCGGGAAACGATTGGACAAAGCTTTACCATTTAAACACACCTCTGTGTGTTTTTCGGTCTTACAGGATGACTCTCAAAACACCACAAAAAATATATATATATATATATATATTTTTTTTTTCATCATCACTCCCAAAGACGAAGGAGTAATTTAGGGTCAAATTCTGGTATTTTCCGCGTTAGGGTGAATGGGACGTACCAAGCGTTTGGTGGCAATGTAATTACTATAGCAAAGCAGAATACAATTCATATTTCTAAACTCTTCACCTTTTCTTTCCTTTTCCTCATGATCAAGGGGCTCAAGTTGTTTTTGCTGTACATACCCGAAGTTTCGCACCATCCGTGTTCCACCATGTTTATGATTGTGTATATATGCCAAAAGGCCACAATTAGTAAACGAGTCAAATGGAATTCCTTTCCATGTTCTCTAACAGGATGACTCACGTGATTTTGTGTTTTAGTTATAGTCCTGCGTGTGAACAAGTATGGATTACACATTGGTTCACTCTGCTCCCTTCTTTTATTGAAAATAATTTATTCGATTTAGTGCGGAAATTAGGGTTACGTGGCCGGCTTGGTAAGAGAACTCGTTAGTAATCCAAGGATTGCCTGTAATTGCAGTCAGTTAATTACAGCCATTGTTAAAGTGTTATGTTTTGGCCTTAATCTAGTTTTGAATCGCTAAACTTGGCTCCTGTTGCGGGTGGAGCGGCGGAAGGAGGACGTGAACATGGAAGAGCATATGAGAGTTGTCTGTCCAACGGATGGTAAATTTAATGGATTTAACTTGAACAAAAAAATAAAACTCCCAGGTTGCATCTATGATGAAAGTGGAGCGATAAGAATTCTTTGCAAGACAGAGCAGCAGGGGTTTAGTCCACCACATCAATGCAAAGCACCCAGCTGCTAATGCTAATGTAGCGAACCTAAGCGCAGCTCCTTGCCAAAGTCACCTTCGAGAACGCAATTTTGAGTAAATCTTCGAAGGCTAGCGTGACGTTTGATTTAAATGTAATTTTCTAATGAAAACAAGCGTTTTTTTTACTTGGTTAGTTACGGTAGTTGCAGCCCAAATTTGATGTAAATTTCAATGGGCTGCAAGAGGAAAATGCGTGTTTTTAAAATGGCCGAATAAGGTAACGTATCCCTTCGGAGTTACGACTCGAAGCGGCCCTCGCTATAAAATGTGCCTGGACGTGTTTACGTCCTCAAACACGTCCGCGCAGTTTGGTCCGAATCACTTCTCTCGTCACGTGGCGGTAATGGGCTCGCTGCCTCTTTCATCCCTCGGCAGACAACGCGCACGGCGCGCCGTCAAGCAAATTCGTTGCGAGCGCTCGTAATATTTACCGCCGCGAACATCCAGCGTACAAGGGCTCCAAACGAGGCTGCGGTTATCCCGCCGCTCCCCATATATTGTTGCCGCGCTGATGACAAAGTCATTCTTTGTCTTGAGATTATCTGGCAGTTTTCATCCCAGATCGGGGGGGGGGGCCGAGGGGAGGTCCAAAATGCATCTATGAAAATGACTTCTCTCGCTTAAGCGTTTCCAAAGGACCAATCAGGAAGTGATTACCGGCGGGGGAAAGTGCTCAACACATTCGCCATATGACAAAGTGTAAAGAAGTCTGATGGCCCTAATCCCATTGCTTCTCACTCACTTATTGCGCCTCGCTCATATTCTCCCGTTCTCTCGCCGCGTTTTATGGAGATTGCCGAAGCCTCGTCAAGCTAATGTGCGTGGCGTCTTAAGCCCGGTAGCTTAATGTCGCAACGCGGAGAATTCATGTTTGCATCTTTGTCCAAATGTAACAAACTGTACTTTTATTTTCATCAATGGCAGTTTAAGAGGCGCAAGCGAGATCTAAGACAGGGGTGTCAAAATCATGCTATACAGTGGTACTTTTACTTAGGTAATTCATTCATTCCGGAAGTAATTTCGCAACGTGAATCTTTCATAAGTAGAGCCGCTTTTTACATGTGAATAGCCAAATCTGTTGCAAGCCCCCCACAATGCTCCCTTGAAATGAATATTATTAAATTATAAAAATGCTAACAAATATCAGTTAGACTGACATAAGTGCATAATAGTCCAAATATTCCTGTAAAGAATAATGGAAAACGCTCCTAAACCCTTTAAATTAGTCATATCAATTGTCACTTGTTTGCCTTGAGATAATGCCGGTGTGTTGGTGATGAGTGCAGAGAGAGAGAGAAAGAGACACCTTTTTAGGACATTTAATTTGTACATTTTTATTTTACATTCCCAGTGATCCAGGAATCGCTTTAAGTCCACGGGAGCGATATTAATTTTTTTAATGATTATAGACAGCGGACTAACGGGTTGGGTCCTATTCATTTTTTGCAGTTCTTCACGGAATGGTCTCCGCCCCCGCGTATAATGGGAATCAATCTGACGATAGCGGGGTGCGGCCCCATGGAAAAGAAATAAATAAATTCCCGGTTCATCATGCAAATTCATCCTCCCGACCGTGGCGCATTCTTCAAACGGACACCTCCCTCGGAGAGCGGAGAGGCAGTCTGATAAAGAGACAAATGAGCTGGTGATCCCCATAGCAGCCCGCTACCTCCTGAGCACTTCTCCTGCGAGTGTGTCGGAGCTGCCGCGTGGCTCCGGTGACCTTTGCGAGGATGACAAGCATGTCCGCTACACCGCTCCGCATGTGGGCTCTATTCATCCCAAGTGATTACTGATGACGGCGTGCGCCGCATCTGATAAATAGTCGCGACCCTTCCGGAAGTTCTGTGCAACAGCGCGGGGGACAATAATTGTACAATTACGGTCATCGTACATGTAGGTGATAGCAAGCGCACATATCTGTTCCTTTTTTTTTTTTTTTTGGAGCCGACGCAGAAAAAATTAACATAAACAACAGTCGCAGTGTATTTTTTCTGCACTGTCAACAAACTGTCTTTGTCTGATATGCCAATATTTTACCATTCATTTCAGTCTACCTACCTACCTACCTACCTACCTACCTACCTACCTACCTACCTACCTACCCACCCTACCCTACCCTACCCTACCCTACCCTACCCTACCCTACCCTACCCACCCACCCACCCACTACAAATATCAGATTGATTCTCTTTTGCTACAGTTTCTACATTGTTGCCAAACTGTTGGTGCATCTTATACACAGTAACATAGAAAATTTTGACTGTAAAATTAAGGGCGCGTCCTATATTTGGGGAATTAGGGTAACACTCCCGCGACACTGTAACAGCGCTAGCTAAGTCATGTCCATTCCATATTAACCTTCATCGCTTGTATTATTGCAAATAATGATTGTCAAGGCATCTTGTAAATCGCGCCTCTAGCACTCTGCCACTTGTGCAACATCTCAATTTCACCATTTAGCTCATTTTGGGATTTTTACTGTTGAGAATGACAAATGAATGGAATGAATTGGATTCATTGCCCAGCCCTACCTTTAGCACCGGCCTCGCCTCGCCTCCCCTCCCTCGCTCGCTCGCATGCCCCTCCTCTCCCCTCATAATGAATTCAGATATTCCAACAAGGTGATAACAAAATTGCCTGACATTTCCAGATTTATTGCTGTATTTTGTTATTATCGCCAAAGAAATATACAGAGATTCTGTCCCATAAATCATATTGAGGGAGCAATGCAAACGCTATTGTGTTTAGCCCATTGCAACCATTTTTAGAATTAGAAATAAATTGCCGGCTCATTTTCACAAATGGAAATGAAAAAGCGCGGCCGGCGCCGCGGCGTGACTTTCTCCAGAAAGTGTTTATCAATGGATGGATTTCCTGAGTGCTTCTGCTACGTGAGGATCAATTTCGATTAGCTGCTGGTGCTTTGACAGTGGACCTGATGCTTCTGCATTTCATAAAGCTTTTCCTTTCTTCTGCTCGCACTCTTCATACGCCCGCATGATTGCCTCGTGCGAGTGTTAGATTAGAAAAACACACGTTTCTTGACAGAAAAATGGACTGCAATGTAATTTAATGACGGATGAGTTTAATGTGTATATATATATATATATATATATA